>NC_054371.1:230871990-231171990 GCF_017654675.1 Xenopus laevis
AAAACTGCAGGTTTTAAAAAAATCCCTTACTTTGTCAAATGGGTTCTTTCACTGAGGGAGGCCATATTGAGACTCTAACAGAGACTCTAATGTGCAAATTTCAGGAGCATGCTCAGATTGTAACACTGCTTTGAGTATTCTACCCAGAATGCCTTGTTTTAGTAAACTGCTCCACTAGAAGTATCCACTAGAAGTGCTGCCACCTGCTAACTTCCAGCAGGGGGCAGCACTACTGTACAGCAGCTAACACACAGGTTTAGCTGATTTGAAAATAGCTTAGAAGGGTTGATAAGCAAACAAGGAATTTGAACTGAGCATGTGCGAGATTTCAGAGCTACAGTTGGCTGGGAAGATATAGGTAGGAGGAGCCAGTGAATTCCAAGATGCCTGCCTCAGCTAGAACTGCAGGGGAGATAGGGGAGATCTTGCAGAAGGTATAGTGAGCTGATGATTTACATTATACAAACAATTCTAACTGTTTTAAAAATCAGATTTCTTGAACTTTCACATAGTGTATTTACTTAGTAAATGATTTTGGTCATGATTGGTGCCCTTTAAGATGCCAGAACACTTCAGACCTTGCCCAATTATAGGTTCAACTTATTGTGTTCCTGGGTGTGACATCTACTATTGATCTTGATTCCTGTTACTGATTTTGGCCTGTTATATTGACTAAGAACCTTGCTGCCTGGATTGACCCTTTTGCATGGACTTTGATTATTCTTCATCTTGAACCCTTTTGATATTGCAAACTGTGTTGGACTTGCTGCTTCCTCCTTGGTCCACAAATCCTAGTGGAGCCTTTGGGCCCTGACAGTATAATTGGGCCATGGACCCTTCTGAGGAAGCTCAACCCGACTTTGGCAGGGCCTTTTGCAGTCTAGCATCTCGCATGGAGGCCTATGAGGCTCGACAGTTGCATTTTGGCCAAGCTCTGGAAGCCATTCTGGATAAGCTTTCCACTCTCTCGCCAGCAACTCGGGCTACAGTTGCAGCTGTAGCGCCTCTTCTAGCTGCTTCAGTTCCTGCTTCAGAACCATGTATTCTGGCTCCCACAGGCTTGCCGAGGTTTTGTCAACCAGTGCCTAATCTAATTTGAACTGCAACCTATGTAGTACATCTCCGAGTGAGCCAAGGTGGGGGTATGTGATCACCCACCTGGAAGGGATAGAACTTGAATGGGCATCTCCTCTGTGGGAAAAAGAATCTCCCTTAATTGAGGATGCCAAGGCTTTCCTCCAGGCCTTTCAGACCATTTTTGATGCTCCTGGCTGGGTTGCTTCAGCCTCTTCATGGCTATTACAGATTCATTAAGGGAATCATAGTGCTAGCGAATATGCCATAGATTTCTGCACATTAGCCGATGAGACAGGTTGGAACAATGAAGCCTTCCATGCCATATTCTATCATGGACTCTCTACCCGCTTGAAAGATGACCTAGTCTCCCATGATCTTCCCTTTCAATTGGATGCTCATCGCATTGGCCATCAAGGTGAGAGAGCACCAGTCTCCTAAAGAAAGAAGTAGGAGATTTCAACCTATGCTGGCCCCACATTTCCAGAAACCTTTCCTTCCCAGCATGACTACTTTTTCTACTTCCTCATTTTCCTCTCCAACTTCAATGGTAGAACCTGTGCAAATAGGGGGAGCTTGGCTTTCCAAACAGAAGAAACAGTGAAGGCGTACAGCTGGATTATGCCTGTACTGTGGGGGCAAAGTCAATTTTGCCCATAACTGCCCTGTGAAACAGGGAAACTTCCACACCTAGGTAAGATTGGGCAACTCTCATACTGAAAGACTCATTTCTTCTCATCGACTGCCTCTCCATGCCTGTAGTTCTAGGACTGCCCTGGCTGCATCTCCACAATCCGGTCATTGATTGGTCTAGCTCAGATATCCCCTTGGAGCCTTTTCTGCCAAATTAAATTGCCTTCCTTCCAACAATCTTTGGAAGTTGATCACTGCCACTGCAGATCTTCACTCCCTCCCTTCCATTTATCATGCCTTCTCAGATGTATTCAATAAGAAGTCTGCTGAGACTCTGCCTCCCCACTGGTTGTACGACTGCTCCATCAAATTACTCCCTTTCACCATGCCCCCTCGTGGATGCACTTACTCTTTCTCTTCTTCTGAAACCAAAGCTATGAAGGAGTATATTCAAGAAAATCCTCATAGAGGATTCATTCATCTATCATCTTCACAAGCTGGAGCAGGATTCTTCTTTGTGGAGAAGAAGAATGGGCATTTACAACCTTGTATAGATTATCGTGGCATGAATAAAATTACCTCTAAAAATCATTATCCCCTTCCACTCATCTCAGAGTTGTTTGACCAACTGAAAGGAGCCTGTCTCTTCACCAAGTTGGATCTACGGGGAGCTTATAACCTGATTCACATCCAGGAAGGTGACCTTGTCATGCCTTTTGGGCTCTGCAACATGCCTGCAGTCTTCCAAGAGTTTGTCAATGATATCTTTTGAGACCTGCTAGGCCACAGTGTTGTTGTATACTTGGATGATATTCTAATCTTTTCTAAGTCCCTGGCAGAATATCACCTTCAAGTCTGTGAAGTCCTCTCTCATTTATGAAAGAATGCTCTCAATGCCAAGTTGGAGAAGTCTACCTTTGAAACCACCAAAATTCCTTTTTTTGGGGTATATTATTTCCCAGAAGGGATTTGAAATGGATCCTGCCAAAGTTTCCATGATCCAGGAGTGGCCTCTTTCAACCAGCACAAGATCCACACAGAGATGTATTGGCTTTGCCAACTACTATAGACAGTTTATCAAGGGCTTTTCATCCAAAATTAATCCCATTCTAATGCTTATTCGTAAGGTAGGAAATCCCAACTGCTGGTCTCCGTAAGCCTTAGAAGCTTTCAAGACCCTGAAAGCATCATTTTCCTCCACCCCAATCCGCAGACATCCTGATCCCCTTCTTCCATTCTTTATTGAAGTAGATGCTTCGGATGTTGGAGCTGGGGCTGTTCTGTCTCAGAGGCCATTATGTGATGTGAAACTACACCCCCGGGCCTTCTTTTTGAAAATTTCCCTCCTCCTGAACAAAATTATAATGTTGGGAACCAAGAACTTTTGCCTGTCAAACATGCCCTGGAAGAATGGAGACATTTTGTAGAGGGTTCTACAACCAAAGAGCAGAATGCCCACCAAAATTTAGAAACTAACTGTACCCCTCTATCAGAAACAATATTAACCGGATGTCATGATCGCCGCCCGGAGCTCCGGGCGGCGCGTCCCTCCTTGCCGGCGTCGCTCCCAAAATGGCGGCGCCCATGGCCGCCACGTGGGTAGCGGCGCCGGCGCGATGACGTCAGCGCGTCGACGTCGGCGCAAGAGCGTCAATGACGTCAGAATGGCGCCAAATTTGAAAATAAAAGCGCCAACTAGACGCCAGAATGGTGCCCAAGAATAGGAATACTTTCCCTAAAGTGTATCCTGGGTTTCCTGTGTGCCTTATTGCCAAATCTTGTTCCTGATCTGTTTCTTGACCCTTTGCCTGGACTTTGGACTTTGTTTGTATTCTGCCTGCCTGTGTACTCTTGCCTGATCCTGACTATTCTTCGTTTAACCCTTTGGACACCGCGACCTTGTTCCCTCAAGAGGGCTTCCTCCTTGATCCTGACAACCTCCCTGGAGGGAGCTCCCGGCTCCCTGACATTGGGACCCCGTGAAAGTGTCGGCCATCCAGGAGTGGCCTCTCCCACTGAGTACCAAGGCAATCCAGAGATTCATCGGATTTGCTAATTATTATCGACAGTTCATCCGGGGGTTCTCTTCCCGCATTGCACCTATCCTGGCCCTCATCCGGAAAGGGGGTAAACCAAGCCTGTGGCCTCCATCTGCCTTAGAAGCCTTTCAGTCCTTGAAAGAGGCCTTCACGTCCGCTCCTGTTCTCCGACATCCCAATCCCGCACTACCCTTCTGCATCGAGGTTGATGCTTCAGAAGTCGGAGCCGGAGCTATCCTTTCTCAGAGACACTCCACTGATGGAAAATTGCACCCCTGTGCGTATTTCTCCAAGAAGTTCTCATCCGCAGAGCAGAACTATGATGTCGGAAATCGAGAACTCTTGGCAGTCAAGCTTGCCCTTGAAGAATGGCGTCACCTCCTGGAGGGCTCTGAAATTCCTGTCCAGATTTACACAGATCACAAGAATCTGGAGTTTATACAGTCCCTCAAGAGGCTAAATCCCAGACAAGCCAGGTGGGCCCTTTTCTTTTCTCGATTTAACTTTGTTTTGACTTATCGCCCAGGTTCCAAGAATCTGAAGGCCGACGCCTTGTCTCGTAGCTTCACTCCGGTGGACCGTGACCCTGAGAGGCAGGAACCAATCATTCCACCAGTCAAGATCATTGCCTCTCTGTATCCCCAATTTGCCGACCAGATCTTGGCTGGGCAGTCCTCGGCTCCTCAAGATACTCCGATTGGCATGGCCTTCGTCCCTCCAGAACTTCGCCTGGCCATCCTGCAACAGACCCACTGCTCCAGGCAAGCTGGACATCCTGGTCCGGCCAAGACCCTTGAACTCTTGAGGCGCCTAGTCTGGTGGCCTGATATCCGCAAGGATGTAAAGGACTTTGTGGCTGCTTGTAATGTCTGTGCCACTTCTAAGCCTAGCCATTCCCGCCCCAGCGGGTTGTTACAGCCTTTGCCGGTTCCCTCTCGTCCGTGGACGCATCTCTCTATGGACTTTATTGTCGAACTTCCTCCCTCCGGTGGGAATACTGTGATCTGGGTTGTCATAGACCGCTTCAGCAAAATGGCCCATTTCATCCCTTTGAAGAAGTTACCCTCTGCGGTGGAATTATCCCAACTCTTTATTAAGTACATCTTCCGCCTGCATGGTTTCCCGGTGGAGATCGTCTCCGACAGAGGCACCCAGTTTACCGCCAAGTTCTGGCGTTCCCTATGTAAAGACTTGGGAATAACACTTCAATTTTCGTCTGCCTACCACCCGCAGACGAATGGGGCAGCTGAACGTGTGAACCAAGCCCTGGAACAGTTCCTGAGGAACCACGTATCCCTCTGCCAGGATGACTGGTCTGATCTCCTCCCATGGGCGGAATTCGCTCATAATAATGCTTGTCATTCCTCTACAGGGAGGTCTCCGTTCATGTCGGTGTATGGTCAGCATCCTCAAGCTTTTCCCCAAGACTTTGTGCTATCTGACGTCCCGGCTGCTGACGATTCCGCAGCCCATATGTCTGCTATTTGGGCTGCTACCAAGTTGAACCTAGAGAAGAGCGCTCTTGTTCATAAGACTTTCGCGGATCGTCGTCGAAGATCCTCTCCTCCCTACAAGGTGGGTGATAATGTCTGGCTCTCTTCCAGAAATATCCGGTTGAAGATACCATCTCCCAAGTTGGGTCCAAAATTCGTGGGTCCATTTCCCATCTTGGAGATAATCAACCCTGTGGCTGTCAGACTCCAGCTTCCACCAGAGATGAGAATCCCCAACGTGTTCCACGTGTCTCTGGTGAAACCCGCCATCACCAACCGGTTCTCTGGCGGTCAATCTCCTCCTCCTGCCATCTCTGTGGAGGGTCAACTCGAGTACGAGGTGGAGAAAATCCTAGATTCCAGGATCTCCAGAAGGTCCCTTCAGTACCTCATTCAGTGGAGGGGCTTTGGCCCTGAAGAATGCTCCTGGGAAGGACACCGTGATGTTCACGCTCCTCGTCTGGTGAGGGAGTTCCACTCCAAATTTCCCCAGAAGCCAAGTCCTGGTGGTCCGGAGGCCCCCCGTGAGGGGGGGGGGTACTGTCATGATCGCCGCCCGGAGCTCCGGGCGGCGCGTCCCTCCTTGCCGGCGTCGCTCCCAAAATGGCGGCGCCCATGGCCGCCACGTTGGTAGCGGCGCCGGCGCGATGACGTCAGCGCGTCGACGTCGGCGCAAGAGCGTCAATGACGTCAGAATGGCGCCAAATTTGAAAATAAAAGCGCCAACTAGACGCCAGAATGGTGCCCAAGAATAGGAATACTTTCCCTAAAGTGTATCCTGGGTTTCCTGTGTGCCTTATTGCCAAATCTTGTTCCTGATCTGTTTCTTGACCCTTTGCCTGGACTTTGGACTTTGTTTGTATTCTGCCTGCCTGTGTACTCTTGCCTGATCCTGACTATTCTTCGTTTAACCCTTTGGACACCGCGACCTTGTTCCCTCAAGAGGGCTTCCTCCTTGATCCTGACAACCTCCCTGGAGGGAGCTCCCGGCTCCCTGACACCGGAAAACCATGTAATTTGACAATATTAGAAATGAATAACTCAGCCAAGGTTTTAGCAGATGGGAGGTGTGGGAGGGAAATGAAATTACTCATTTTGCTGAACCTATCCACCATCACCCAAATCAGAGTTTTACCCTGAGATGAAGGGAGGTCAACAATAAAATCCATAGACAGATGGGACCAAGGTCTGTCAGGAATAGGTAATGGCTTTAGTAATCCCTGTGACAAGTTCCTAGAAGACTTCGATTTCTGACAAACAGGGCAAGAATTAACAAAATCGTTGACATCTTGTTTAAATGAAGGCCACCACACATCATGGGACAATAAAGACATTGTTTTAGAGATACCAGGATGTCCCACAATTTTTGAATTATGAGCCTCACCCAGAACCTGTTCCCTTAAGCCCTCAGGTATGAATAACCCCCCAGAGGGAGTATCTATAGGGGCAGAAGATTGAACTGAGGATAATAGTGTGGCAAGGTCTGATCCCAGAGCTGCCACAATCAACTCACACAGAATGATGGGAACACACTCACTAGGTTCAGACAGGTTAGACTCAAAGCTCCCAGAGAGTGCATCAGCCTTAGTGTTTTTGGAACCAGGCCTGTAAGTGAGAGAGAAATTAAATTGGGTAAAAAATAAAGCCCATCTAGCCTGCCTAGGATTCAACCATTTGGCAGACTCAATGTAAACTGATTCTTATGGTCAGTAAAGACCATTATGGTATGTTTAGCCCCCTCCAACAAGTGTCACCATTCCTCAAAGGCCCATTTGATAGCCAAGAATTCTCTATTTCCAATGTCATAATTGGCTTCGGCAGGTGAAAATTTCCTAGAGAAGAATGCACATGGATGCACCTTGTTGGTTATCAGATGCCTTTGAGAAAGGACTACCCTGCCCCAACCTCTGAGGCATCAACCTCAAAGGAAGAGTGGTATCGGGGTGACAGTGAATGGGGGCAGACAAACTCTTTTTTAAGAAATTCAAAAGCTTGAATAGCCTTGGGAGGCCACATACTTGGATCTGCACCCTTTTTGGTTAGATCCATGATTGGAGACACCACCAAAGAAAAGTTTTTAATGAACTGATGTTAATAATTAGCAAAGCCTAAGAATCTTTGAGTTGCACATAAAGAAAGAGGCTGAGCCCAATCTAGTATGGCCTTAACCTTCCCAGGATCCATTTCAAGACCCTTACCAGAGATATTGAACCCCAGAAATTGGACAGAAGAAACCTCAAAGGTGCATTTCTCAAGCTTCGCAAATAAATTATTCTTTCTTAACCTGAGTAACACCTCCCAGACATGTTTTTGATGGTCACTCAAGTTAGAGGAAAAAATTAGAATATCATCAAGATATACCACTACGAATAACCTCAGCAGGTCCCAGAAGATGTCATTGACAAATTCCTGGAACACTGTGGGGGCGTTGCAAAGACCAAATGGCATCACTAAATATTCGTAGTGGCCATCCCTGGTGTTAAAGGCCGTTTTCTCATCCCCTTCCCTGATACAGATGAGGTTATATGCGCCTTTAAAGTCAAGTTTGGAATTAATAGAAGTGTTTTTTACCCAATCGAATAGTTCAGAAATCAGTGGCAGGGGATAATGGTTTTTGATGGTAATCTTATTAAGACCTCTATAGTTGATACATGGGCGAAGACCTCCATCCTTCTTGCCCACAAAAAAGAACCCAGCACCAGCAGGGGAACTAGAAGGCCTAATGAAACCTCTTTCGAGGTTTTCTCTGATATACTCTTTTGTTGCTTAGGCTTCAGGCAAAGAAAGAGGATATGTCCTCCCTCTAGGGGGAATAGACCCAGGAATGAGGTTAATTGGGCAGTCATAATGCCTATGTGGGGGTAAAGTTTCTGCAGCTCTTTTAGAAAATACATCAGAAAAATAGTAAGAGTAAGCCACGGGTAACCCCTCTTGAGACGTGACTGCCACCAATTGAGGAACACTTATGCAAGAGCCCTTACATTTTTGACCCCATTAAAGAATCTCCCCAGTTCCCCAATCAATATGTGGGTTATGTACCTGTAACCAAGGTAAACTTAAAATGAGAGGAGAAGAATAAACCTTCAATAACAAAGAAAGATAACTCCTCAGAGTGCAGGTTGTTAGTGCACATGGCCACCATTTTCCTGGTTACCAGACCTGACCCCAAAAGGCTTTTGACAATGGCTAAGATTCTCATGGAAGGATTTAAAGAAATTAGAGGAATATTAGACCTTACTGTGAAGGCAAGAGACATTAGATCATCCAAATTAGATAGAGGGTAGTTTACTAAGCTTAACAGTATCAGAGAGCCCTATCTGGAATTGGCTACGAAGAGCCATGTCGTTTCTACAGCCCACCGGCGGAACCCAGTGCAATACACCTCTGCATCCCGTTTCCCCAGGCGTAATTTACGAATCGCGGTATCGGCAGATGATGCATGTTCCGGGTCATCGTAAAGTATCGCCATGTTGTTTAAAGAAGGTTTCAAGGGAAAACGGGCAGGGTCAGAGGAAGATAATCTTAGGGCCCAAATTTGAGGGTTACCCTGTAATAGGGTCATTACAAACCTCACTTTTTCCTCCCCAGTAGTGAAGGAGTTTGCATGCCTCCTGAAAGACAAAAAATTTGGTTCTATCCCCACTAAATTTTTCGGGGAAAGAAATTTTGGGTTCATGGAGTTTAAGAATATTACCCTTTGCAGCATGAGAACCCACTTGGATGGCAACAGGAGTTGATACTACTGGATTGGCAACTGTTGCGGAGTGTCCAGAATTCTAGCCAGATTATGAAAGCCTTGCATCAGATAATCTTGCTTTCGCTCTTGATCCTCCATGCACTGTAGCAAAGTAATGAGGAGCGCTTCAGTGGAAGAAGGAGCAGCGGCAGCGTGACCTTCGTCTTCCGTTCTGGCCCGTTATAATGTCACGGTTGACACCCTAAATTTAGAACCGATGCTAAGCACCCTGTTCTCTGCTCTTGCTTCTGCCTGTAACAGGAGCCTTTCACCTCGGGGGAAGCCCTCAGCTAGTCTGATGCCACCAGGTCTTATTAAGAGAGGTGCAAAGCGAAGGGTTCTGAACAAGCAAAGGGGCACAACAGTAAAGCAGAATCTTTTGGGCAGAAGGTCGCAGTACAAGGCGTAGGTAGGAAACAAAGTCAGATCAGGCCAGTTCGGGGCAGGCAGATTATAAGTGAAGACAAAACAGGCAAGGGTCAAACCAGGAGATCAATCAGGCAGGATACGGAATAGAGGAGTCTGTTACCAGGCAGGGTCAGGATTTCGGAAGTCAGGATAGTCAGAAACAGGCAGGGGTCACAACAGGTAGTCAAATCACAAGATACAGAAGCTTTAAATAGCATAGAGGCACCAGGAACTCACAATGAGGAAACCTATAATGGGCAAAGATCTGCAGCCAAAATGCTCCTTTTATACCCCTTTAAATCTCGTGCCCTTGCGCACTGACATCACTCACCAGCGTTCATGCATCTTCAAAAGAAGCAGAGATGCGCTGCATGCACCCTAAGAAATGGCAGACATGAAGGCAGAAGAGCCTCGTGGCGGATGTCCCCACCGAGGGGGCGACAGGAGTCCCTGTTGACCCCTTACCGCTAGATCACCAGGGTGAGTTGTTACAGATATGAGTCTTCTACATGAACTTTCCAGTAGTGGGAATGACTGGTTATTGCAGAGTCACATGTTTCTATTGGAATATAATTACTGAATGTAGTATTTTTGGTGTCTCTTAATCTTACAAAACTGAGGTGTTGAACATACTGATCACAGAAACAATACCAACAAATGTGGGTATTTTATATTAGACTTACCTAATATCCAAATAGAGAGAGTTTGTGGTTTATTCAGACTAATCTTTCAACCTACAAGAGGACAATCAACAGAAATATATGTGGAAAAATTCTACAATCTCAAGGGTATTCTATCTTACATTTACTAAATAGAAATTTGCCATAGTATTTAACTAAAATACACATTACTTTTTCCTCTGAAACCTGTGTATTCATTGATCCCAAAGAGTTTAAGAAGTTGGTAAAACAATTGGGGGGATGTGAATCAGTTTCATCAAAGACAAAGTACAAATTAATGACTTTTAGGGGGTTATTTACTAACCTAAACCTGGTTTGGGAGAATCGCTCTTTAGGTAGTAGCAGCAGCAACTCCTTTCACACAGATAGTAGACAGTACACAGGTTTCCAGCTGATCTTTGTATGTGATTTTATTCCACACACCAGTTTACACACAAACATAAAAGTTCATAATCTTTTAGGGGGCAGAAACAACATAGTTCCAGCTGTGCTGGTAAAGAAAATTGTCCTTTTGCCAAAGGATTCACAGCCCCACTTGGGCAATATAATTCCAGCAAACAAAATAAACTGTTAACTCACAGTCCCTTGGAGATTTCCTGTACTTTTCTCCTGGAAGCAGCTCACTCCCCAACCAGATATTTTTACCTCTGGGACTGAAGTACCTGCTGTTTCCCTAGGGAAGGTTACAGCTGCAAGGGTCTCACGGTCCTTCCAGGGCTTAATCAAATTTACATGATACACTTGGTAGGGTTTCCTTTTCCCAGGTTGAGGAACCCTGTAATTAACTTCTCCTACCTTCGCTACAATCTCATAAGGACCTTGCCATTTTTCTAAGAATTTACTTTCTACTGTGGGAACAAGAACCAGTACTCTATCCCCCGGATTAAAGGTTCTCACCCTAGCCGAGCGATTATACACCCTCGACTGGGCCTCCTGAGCCTATTGCAAATGCTCCTGTACAATAGGCATAACCTTTTCAATTCTATCTTGAATTTGACTGATATGTTCGATTACACTCTTAAAGGGAGTGGCTTCCTGTTCCCAGGCCTCCTTAGTAATATTCAGGAGACCCCTTGTGTGTCTCCCATACACCAGTTCAAAAGGAGAGAACCCAGTGGAAGCTTGGGGCACCTCCCGTATGGCAAACATGAGGTAAGGTAAAAGACCATCCCAGTCCTTACCATCTGTGGCTACCACCGTCTTTAACATGCCTTTTAGCATTTTGTTAAACCTCTCTACCAGTCCATCTTTTTGGGGGTGGTACACTGAGGTATGCAAGTTGGGTGATTTTCAGTAATTTACACAATTCTTTCGTTACCTTTGACATAAAGGACATAGGCGTCAGAACCGGGGGGCTACAGGGGCTATTACCCCCACCCGGGATTTTCCTCCTCCAGTTTGAAACTGTTTTTTTTTACAGTTTGTTTTTTTTTAAGCCGGTGCATATCTGGGCTGGCTCCCTTACCTGGCCAGTCCACTTCCATTTTTCACCACCCGCCTCCAAGCAGGTAAAGTGGAAGTGGCCAGCGAAGGAAAGGAAGCCCTGCCTGCACACAGCTACGGTCCAGAAGAGGAGCGAGCATCATGTTGGCGCCTGTGAGTAAGCTGGTGCATGTCTGGGCTGGCTCCCTTACCCGACCGGTCCACTTAGATTTTGCACCACCCCCCCTCCAAGCCGGTAAAGTTGAAGTGGCTAGCGAATGAAAGGAAGCCCCGTCTGCCGCACAGCTGCACTCTGGAAGAGAAGCGAACATTGCTTTTGCGCCTGTCAGTAAGGAGTACATAGGAATGCACGGATAGGCCTGCACATGCATTCCATACAGTGCAAATAGAGCACAGTATCCAAGGTTGTCTCTGTGCAGCACAAATCGGCAAATGCAACTTCGCCTCTCATCCCTCTTATGCATCTTACAGTACAATACTCATTATTGCATGTGATTATTTTAATGGTAAATAATGCTATCAAAAGAAAAATCCCTTATATATTTGTGAAACGTGAAGATGCATGCGTCTTCCGTTGTAACAGATATATCTTATACCTGGACTCTGATATAAATGTATTGGCACAATTTTAATGTAAATGCTGTGCTAAAGTCTCAATCCCTGGCCCTAACTTACTATAAATGTATTATAATGTAATCACAGGCAACAGGAATAAAAGAAACAGCAGACAACTTGAACCCTATGTGTTTACCCCAGGCAAATCTATGTCAAGGAATCTATAGCAAATCTATTTTAATAGCTTTATGCATTTCTTAATGGTGTGGGTTCCCCTTTAAGTTCACTTTCAGTATGTTATAGAATGGCTAATTCTAAGAAACTTTTCAATTGGTCTTCATGATTTATTTTCTATAGTATTTTCTATTCTCTCATATTCATATTCTAGTCTATTATTCAAATCAATGCATTGTTTTGAACCCTAGCGACCAGATTGAATTTGCAAACTGGAGAGCTGCTAAATAAAAAGCTAAATAACTCATAAAAACATAAATAATAAAAGATGTAAACTAATTGCAAATTGTCTCAGAATACTATTCTGTACATCATACTAAAAGTATTCTCAAAAGTGAACAACCCCTTTAACACCCCTTGGTGAGGGTGAGTGGCTGATCATTGTCAATTTGTCAATGTGCTCATCTACTTTTCTCTTCTCCTGCTATGGGTTCTGTGGGGTATTTATACGTGGAGTTGCCCCTTGGCCATCCTGCTATGGGTTCTGGGGAGTTTTATACATGGAATTGCCATGGTACCATCCTGTTATGAATTCTGGGGGCATTTATACATGGAATTGCACTGTGCCATTTTACTATGAATTCTGGGGGGGGGGTATTTATACATGGAATAGACCCTTTGCCATCCTACTATGATTTCTGGGGGTTTTATACATGGAATTGTCATGGTGCCATACTGCCATGAATTCTGGGGGCATTTATACATGGAATTGCATTGTGCCATCCTACTATGAATTCTGGGGGTAATAATACATGGAATTGCCCCTTTGCCATCCTACTATGATTTCTGGGGGTTTTATACATGGAATTGCCACGGTGCCATCCTGTCATGAATTCTGGGGGCATTTATACATGGAATTGCCCCTTTGCCATCCTACTAAGAATTCTGGGGGTAGTAATACATGGAATTGCCCCTTTGCCATCCTACTATGAATTCTGGGGGTTTTATACATGGAATTGCCATGGTGCCATCCTGCCATGAATTCTGGGGGTTTTATACATGGAATTGCACTGTGCCACTCCACTATGAATTCTGGGGGTTTTATACATGGAATTGCCACTGTGACATCTTGATATAAGTTCTGGGGTTATTTATACTTGGAATTGCCACTGTCCCAACTTGATATAAATTCTGGGGGTATTTATACATGGAATTGCCATTCTGCTATGAATTCTGGCAGTATTTATAAATGAAGTTGCAATTATGCTGTGAATTCTGGGGGATATATGAATTAAGTTGCCATTCTGCTATGAGATCTAGGGGTATTTATACATGGAATTTCTACTTTGCCATCCTGCTTTCTGGGCGGGGGGTATACAGAAAATACAGGGTTAAAGATCTTAGTACAAAGTTAATTCAGAAAATTGTCCATATGTATCTTGGAGTCAGGAAGACATTTTTGAAGCAAATTGGATCAGCTTTAGAAGGGGTTGTTCTCCTTCCTTTGTATCAGCTAGAAGTTAGACAGGTTTTACTTAGCCCAAAAGGCTAGACATGTGTCTTTTTTCAACCTAAATTACTATGTTTATATATAATTATTATGCTGATGCTGTGGTATTGGAAAATTTGTACAACTGCCCCATAATAGTATAAGATTGCTGTCTAACTAGCAGAAAAGGTATCCATGTGGTGAGAGATTTTTCACATTACTAATACAGTCACTTCATGGCTTTCCCTACTACAGGTTACACACTGCTCCAGGCCTACAATTCCTCATACCTTGCATTTTGGCAGAGCAATAGAGTGAGGCAGTGCATGGAGAGGTGCTAGAACTTGGGGGAGTGCCTGTGCTCACTGATTCTTACTATATAATACATTCTTGTACTTTTTATTGTGCTTGGCCTGTTAGTTTTCTCTATATCTTACTGCTTGTGTGGCCATTGTCCATTGCTCTATATGTATGTATTTGGTGTACCAGTGCCTCTATATAATACGATATAATGTTCTTTATATTGCTTGTGGTGCCCTCTCTATATTATGTTCTTGAGAGATCAGTACCTACTGCTCCTTTATGTCTTTTGAGTATCTCACAGTCTCTGCATGTAATGTACTTTAGCTGCCAGAATCTTTTTCCCCCTTTTCCCATAATGTGCTTGTAGTGCAGCATTCACAGCTCTCAGTTAAAATTGTACATGTGGTGTTAATACCCCCTTCATGCAGTACAAGACGTTAAGTAAATTTTGCCCCCAATGCTATGGTTTGATTTTCCTGAAAATTCAGTGAAAGCACACAGGAAAGGGGGTGGAGTCCAAAGGGAGTGACCAAAAAGGGGCGTGGCCAAAATGTTGCCACCGCGCTACGCACAGCACATGTGCCCTTCGTCCTGGCCACCCCTGTCAAAACCATCTTCTGCTTATGATAAAGGATGTCCCCTGGTTAGTAAGGATCTCCTTTGCGATCCCCATTACCAACTCTTTGGCAATGCTTTTTACTGAGGCGTTCCTTAGTGGAATTGCCTCGGGATACCTTGTGGCATAATCAAGTACAACAAGGATATATTAGTGTCCCCTAGCAGATCTGACTAGAGGGCCTACCAGATCCATGGAAATCCTGTCAAAAGGTACCTCAATTATAGGCAAGGGTACAAGGGGACTTTTGAAATGTGGCATTGGGGCCATTAACTGACAAATGGGACAGGAATAACAATAATGTTTTACATCTCAGTGTACCCCAATCCAGTAAAACTTTTGTAACACCCGGCCTTTTGTTTTCTCATAGCCCAAATGTCCCCCTAACATATGGGGGCATGTGCCAGATCCAGCACTGTACGTTTATGGGCTGGGGGAACTATCAGTTGGTCTATCCTCTCACCCCGTACTTCGTTTACTCTATACAGTAAATCATTTTCCATTGCAAAATGAGGGGCACCCCATTTACAACCTTTATTTGTTCCTGAGCTTTACTTAAGGTGGGGTCCCTTAGTTGGGCAGTGCCGAAATTATCCCGGGAAATGGGTAGATCAGGCAGATCAAGTTCAGGCTCTGCATCCTCTCCTACCAAGACCTCTAGGGGAAAATTGCAATTTCCATCCGGGGCCACTCCTACAGCCTCACCCGGGGAAAAACACTCTAAAGGCTCAGGACATATGGGAAGATTAGACTCTAAAGATTCAGGACATATTGGGGAAATAGATATTGGAGGCACACTTCCCTCCTCGCACCCTTTACTTTACCCCATAAGTCCCAAAACACAGGAAAATCATGTCCCAAAATAACAGTATGCATTAAATGTTACCACTCCCACTTCATCAATGCAAATTCCACCAGCCATTTCAAAGGAGAGTGGAGCTATAGGATAGTTCTTAACATCCCCATGTATGCAAATAACTCTATTTATCTGGTATGACTGTAACTTCTGCTTGTCTACCAGGCTGGCATGAACCAAAGTTACCAGACTTCCAGAGAAGGCCAGAAACTTCCTGTCCATCTACTTTGACGGTACACTCAACTTCTGCCCCAGGTTGGGCAATACAAACAGGCTTAGCAAATAAGGACAAATGTGTCCGATCGAGTTTGTTTTTATTAAAACATCCGAAAATTTAGATTTTAGTAAAAAAAAAAAAAAAACCTTTAGTATCTGCCCTCAGAGTCAGACTCAAGGTTTATTAACTCAAAAGATGATCATTATAGTCACTCCTTTTTTTTCTGGAGCAGCTGCATGAAATACATGTGGATAATATGGTGAAGTGAATTGTGGCATATTGTCCTTTTTAAAATGTGTTTCTTGTAGAAATACTATATCTGTTTGTTGCTTATGCATTTGTTTAGGTTTTAGATCTCTTCAAAGTAGTGTTTAGACCATTAACATTAAGGGAAATCAATTGAATTAGTGTTGCCATATTCATAACCAAGTTTTTTGAGTTGCTGACTTTGAGATTAGATACAAAAAGTACAACAGGTGTAAAAAATACAAGTTGTGTCTCAATGTAGTTATTATGACACTGAGGGACAGATTTATCAAAGGTCGAATTTCAAAAGTTATGTGAATTTTTTTAACTCAAATAAATTCAAATTTACTCATAACTCGAATGGGAGGCTATTTATGAAAAAACTCAAACGTCTAATATGTGATTGAATATGAATGACCCAAAAATTCTAATCAAATTTGAATCTAAGTTGAATTGAGTTTCCTCCGAAAAAAACTTGACTGTCAGGAAGACAATTCACATATTCAAATGGTTCAACGGACCTTTGCCATTGAATTGTAAATGGAGAGTATTCGAATTAGAATTGTTTCCAGGGTTGAGGTGTGATAAATCTCACATTTGAATTCAAATTCGAGTTGGTGAATTAAAATTTGAATTTGTGAGTTTTGACCAAAACTAATTATCTAGCATAAAAGTTGTCTTAGCCAACAAGTGGTTTATATTCCATATATATATATATTATCTGGATATAGTGGGTTAGTAAAGGATTGCCTTGTTACAACATACAAAATAAATGTATAAAGAATACATTAACACTGTAGTCATGTTGAAATACTGACTATATGTAGTCAGGAGTTCTCGTTCCATCCAGGATATTTAAATATACAGTATATATATATATGTGCCTTTTTAAGACTTTGTGGCAAAATATTGTGCCTTAAAGACTTTTGCTTAAAACCCTGTATTTGACATTCTTTCGTGAGCATAGAAGTTACCTTTGTTAGTAATTGCTTTAAATTCCATAGATATATTCTGTGATTACGGTGAATTAGAGAGGAGGCACCGTGTTTAACCACACAACATATAACATAAATGTAAGAGATATACATAAACCTTACAATCATGTATACATACTAACTATATGAAATCAGGAAATCTCGCTTCAACAAACATATTTTAATGCTCATATTCCTTTCCAAGATTTTTTTTAGAGGTATGGAATCCATTGACCGGAAACCCATTATCCATAAAGCTCCGAATTATTGAATGGCAGTCTCAAATAGATTCCATTTTATTCAAAGGATATATTTTTTAAAATGATTTCCTCTTTGTCTGTAATAATAAAACAGTCGCTTGTACTTGATCCCAACTAAGATATAATTAATCCTTATTGGAAGCAAAACCAGCCTATTGGCTTTATTTAATGTTTATATGATTTTCTAGCAGAGTTAAGGTATAAAGATCCAAATTACAGAAATATCCATTATCTGGAAACCCCCCGGTCCTGAGCATTCTGGATAACTGGTCCCATACCTGTACCAGAATGTTATAATCTGGAGCTTTTGGTATGAGAGCTTATATTTGTTTGAACTTTGTAGTATTTAAACAGAACAAGCTACTAAAATTTTTAGCTACACCATCGGTCTCATTGGTATTTAAGTCAGGAGCAGCCAAAATTGATTCCAATATTTACCGAAAGTCCCTTATTATCCAAATGATTTAATGTCAATGGGCATCTGTATTATGGTAACTTTTTTTACCAAATGCATTAAAGTCAATGGGCATTTTTTTATGGTGATTTTTTTGCCAAATGCATTAAAGTCAATTGTCATTTTTTCTGATGAGACTTTTTTGGCCAAATGCATTAAAGTCAACGGGCATTTTTTTTATGGTGATTTTTTTTGCCAAATGCATTAAAGTTAATGGGCATTTTTCTTATGGCAACTTTTTTGGCCAAATGCATTAAAGTCAATGGGCATTTTTTCTTATGGTGATTTTTTTTTTGCCAAATGTATTAAAGTCAATGGGCATTTTTTCTTATGGCGACATTTTCTCAAAATGCATAAAGTGAATAGCCGTTGTTTCTTATGGGATTTTTTGGCCAAATGCATTAAAGTCGATGGGGTAAATTTATCAAAGAGTGAAGTTCCACCACTAGAAAAGAATTCTGCAGCTCTCGATTCATTTCTATGGGATTTTGAAAGGCATATTTATCAAAGCATGAAAGTGAAAGTTCACCCTTTGATAAATACACCTTTAAAAATCCCATAGAAATGAATGGAGAGTGGCAGAATTTCACTCTAGTGGTGGAACTTCAGTCTAAACTTCAATCTTTGATAAATATACCCCAATATGTGATTTTTCTTGTGGCGATTTTTTTCTCAAAATGCATTAAAGTCAATGGGCATTTTTTCTTATGGCAACTTTTTTGTCTCTGCAAATTTTTGCAGCATTTTCCAAAAAAAATTCACAGATTATGGGGATAGCTCAAAGTTGATCCAAGGATTGGTCCGATTGCATCTTGGAGTCTTTTTTTTTTTTCGCTCTGAAGCAAATTGGAGAGGCTTCAAATGGGTTTTTTTGCATTCCCCTGGATCAACTAGTAGTCAGGCAGGTTATGGCAACTTTTTTGTCTCTGCAAATTTTTGCTGCAGTTTCACAAAAAAAGAATTAACAGATGGTGAAATGTGGAATTTTGCATACACTTGTTACTTGTTACACTTACAAGTACCATGATGTATGTCAGCTACTGGTAGTTTGGGCTAAACCTTCTCTGCTACTACAATGTGAGCCCTGTGGCTTCTTTAATAAAAAGGAAATGCATCCTTTAAGTACTTTTGATTTAGAATCCCTTGTAATCTGTTTTTTTTTTTTTAAAAAAGCCAGTGCTGGAATTAGGGTGGGATGTGGTGGGATAGCAGGTGTAGCCTATGCAGCATAGAATGGTACCATTGAAGGAATAGCAGGGAAAGTTAAAAGTATTCGCCTTCCAGGTTGTCTGTACCTATTGTGGTGCTGATCTCTACAATAGACGTGGAACAGGGATAGAACAATAACCTGCTTCCCTTGTCAGTACCGCAGTCCCTTCACTACAGGCAGCAGATCCTGGGGGAGAGCTACTCTCATCTATCCTTCTTGGTGGAGTTCAAAGCTGCTCTTACTAACTAATGCTCACTAACTCATTCTCTCTGGAGAGTGCTATAATAGTGGCTATTGTTCTGTCCTCCCTACGTATTACCCTGGGGCAGTGTGTAGTTTGACATGCAGCTAAACCTTCCCACACTCCAATATAGAGACTGTGAACTGAAGTCTGTAGATTTTTCTGGATAGCAAAGAGGAATAGGTGAAACTATAACAAATAACAGAAAATAGAGTAAATAGATTGCAATGAACAGTGCAATATAAATATATGTATATAAATGCAACATCAAAATGCTGGCATGAAAGTCTGTGCAGCAATGTCTCTGGGGGTGCTGGCAGCTGTGGAGGTGATTTGGTGCAACTATTTGCTTACCAGTGATGTTACCAGGAGGAGAGATGAAACTGTGCATGCTTCTTCCACAGCATGGTCTGTAAAATGGAGGCTTAGCTCCCACCAGGCACTGCTCTAGGTCACATGGTGGGAGTATGGTGGCCTGATTAGTCCAAATGCAGTTCTGCCATAAGCCATGTGAAGGTGCAGAACAAATACAGGAAGTGGCCTTGCGCAATTACAGCAAGTGTCCAGCAGAGGGAGTTCGTCAGGTGAGCAATGAAATGTAGCAGCATAATGACAGCTTGTGCTGGAGACATAACACTCCCCGTCTGGCATCTATGGATACCACCACTTAATTCCTCAAGAGACAACAATAAAGTCAGTTCTGTTACTGGTCTGAGAAACAATTTGGTTTCTCCTTGCTTGGAGGTCTTGACCTGAACTTTGCGGGCTCTCCCATCCTCACTTGGAAATGCTTTAGTGACAAGACCTAAGGGCCATTCATTCCTCTGTGCAGGACAACATCGTCAGGTTTGAGGTTGGGTTTGGTAGTTTGCCATTTGCAAAGTGGCTGCAAAGTGGAGATGTATTGCTTTCTCCATCTGTCTGAGAAGGTGTTCGCAAGACAGCCTCCTACTCTCAATGGGCCAGTTTGGACAAGGAATGGGTCACGCTTTCTCAGAGTGTTGTCTTTAGGGACAGGTTTGTTTCTTGTGATGCACAAGGATGTTGGTCCTATGAGCCAAGTTGTGTCTTTGAGCTGGCTTGCTGTAACAGCATGGTCTGCTGGGTTGTAGTCCGTATAGAATACAGTCTCTTTGAGCTCTATGCCTGTCTCAGTTGTGATGAGCTCAGCTAGCTCTACAGCTACAACGGCAGCACAGAGTTCCAGTCTGGGTATAGTGTGTTCAGGAATTGGTGCCAGTTTTGCCTTGCCCACAACAAATGTAATGTGACATTTTCCATAGTTGTCCAAAGTTTTGAAGCATGCTACAGCAGCTATGGCTTTGACAGAAGCATCAGAGAACACACAACGTTTTTGGCTTTGTACCTCTGTAGAAGGTATTGGGGCATATGGGCATGTAACACAAAGGTTGGAAAAGGTTCCTAGAGAACTTCTCCATTCTGTCCACAAAGTCTTTTTGTCAGGAGCTAGTGGGGTGTCCCAATCAGATGTTTCAAGGGTTAAGTCTCTTAGAAGTGCTTTACCTAGTATGGTGACAGGAGCAGCGAATCCGGAAGGATCACAGAGGCTATTTATTGTTGCACTATGGGGTTTACACCTCTGGCTGTGTCAAGAAATGCAAGACCAGGTAAGTCCCCTTCGGCTTTGGCTACCTGTAGTTCCATTAACAGGTCACTTAGTTCCCTAAGTTTCTGATAACCTTTATTAGATATTTAAGGGAAGTCATCAATTCTTTTGAAAAGTGCATTCTCTACTACCTCTGCTGAGCCATAGCACTCGTTAAGTCTGTGCCAGATCATCCTGAGACCAATCTCTGGGTGGTTTATGTTGATCACCTTGATTCTTTTGGCATGCTCTGCAGACTCAGTACCTAGGTATTTGATTAGGAGGTCTATTTCTTCGCTGTATGTAAGGTCTAAGCCTTTGATAATGTTTTGAAAGGAGGATCACCAGGCTCTGAAGCCTTCTGGGTGGTCGTTAAACTTTTCAAGTCCTTTTGTGATTAGCTCACGCCGTGCAAAGAACTTGGCAAAGTCCATTGTGACCTGGTTAGTACTAGGATAGGTAGGTGGATGAGTGTAATATTGGGAAGGTGTAGTGTACTCATACCTGTCTGGAGGTTCTCTTTTGGGTTGGTCTGTGACATACTGCTTTAACATAGCAGAGGAAGCTGGTGCAGGGTTAACCCTAGGCTTGGGTACCTGGTTAAAGTGGGTGCTGTAAGCAGGATCACTTTGCTCAGCGTGGTCTCTCTGATGCAGTTGCAGCTTGCTGATGGCTTTTGGAGGTGTATGGCATCCTTGGTTTGGTTCAGTAGCAGCATATTGGTCAATGCTGAGTTATAATTCATCCCGCCGATAAGGCAGCCGCTGTTTCACTGCTTGCAGTAAGTTATAGTTCAATCTGCCTGTGTGGCAGTTGCTGTGTCACTGCTTGCAGTGAGTTGCAGTTTATCCCGCCGATAAGGCAGCTGCTGTTTCACTATTCTGTCCTCCCTTCATATTACCCTTGGGCAGTGTGTAGTTCGACATACAGCTAAACCTCCCCACACTCCAATAAAGAGACTGTGAACTTAAATCTGTAGATTTTACTGGATACCAAAAGGGAATAGGTGAAACTGTAACAAATAACAGAAAATAGGGTAAATAGATTGCAATGAACAGTGCAATATAAACATATATGGATAGGGTTGCCGGTAAAATACCTGCCAAGGCAGGGGCCGGTATTATAAATTTACCGGCAATGTAGCTGCCGGTAAATTTGTAATACGATCAAAAGGAGCCCTCGGCCTGCCCCCAATCCCCTGCAACGTACTTTTTTTTTGCCTCTTTTAGCGTCGCGGGTCTCCTTCGCGTGGCCCCGTCCCTTTTAACATCACACCCGCCCCTTTTGATGTCACGCCCCACCCCTTTTGAGGCCTCGCCCCCAGCATCCGGTAATTTTTTTTATAAAAGGTGGCAACCCTATATATGGATATAAAAGCAACATCAAAATGCTGGCATGAAAGTCTGTGCAGCAATGTCTCTGGGGGCGCTGGCAGCTGTGGAGGTGATTTGGTGCAACTATTTGCTTACCAGCGATGCTACCATGAGGAGAGATGAAACTGTGCGTGCTTCTTCCACAGCATGGTCTGTAAAATGGAGGCTTAGCTCCCACAAGGCACTGCTCTAGGTCACATGGTGGGAGTATGGTGGTTCTGCCATAAGCCATGTGAAGGTGCAGTACAAATACAGGAAGTGGCCTTGCACAATTACAGCAAGTGTCCAGCAGAGGGAGTTCGTCAGGTGAGCAATGAAATGTAGCAGCATAATGACAGCTTGTGCTGGAGACATAACAGCTATCCTGCACTTTAGCTAATCTTATTCACGGGTCCCTATTTCCTGACTTCTCTAAAGGGGTTGTCCCTTTAGGGCCTAATACTTCTGGGGCCTTGTTGGCAAGGAGTCTGACTGGTAAAATGAGAGAGCTTGAGGTGCTGGAAGGGAAATATGATGCAACTAGTGTCCCGAAACATGGCTGAATGAGTCACATGACTGGGCAGTTAATATCAGCGACTATACTTTTTTTCCCAGGAACAGAGGCAATAGAAAAGGAGGAGGGTTATGTCTGTTTGTTAGGCAGGATTTAAGAGATTCTAAGAGAGCTTTGTTCAGTTTTAGACCAGCCTCTATTTCTGATTTTTTTCAGATTCGCTTTCATCTGGTATGGTGTCTATGGATTGGAGAAAAGCTGATGTTATTCCAATTCTTAAAAAGGGATTACGATCTCAGTCTGGCAATTATAGGCCAGTAAGCTTGACATCTGTGGTGGACAAATTATTTGAAGGCTTGTTAAGAGATCACATTAAAATGTTTGTCCTAGTCAATGGCATTATGAGCAGCAATCAGCATGGCTTTATGAAGGATTTAATTGATTGCTTTTTATGATGAGGTAAGTAAGATGCTGGACAGTGGGGGGGCAGTACATGTGATCTATTTGGATTTTGCCAAAGCATTTCATACCGTGCCCCACAATCATTTGCTTTCTAAACTAAGGTCTGTTGGGCTTAATGAAGTCGTTTGCACATGGATAGGAAACTGGCTACAGGATCGGGTACAGAGGGTGGTTGTTAATGGGACATTCTCTACTTGGAGTAAGGTTCTTAGTGGGGTCCCTCAGGGCTCAGTATTGGGTCCACTTTTATTTAACTTGTTCATTAATGACTTAGGGGAGGGTAAGTAATGTATCAGTGTTTGCAGATGAGACAAAACTATCAGCCCAATTAATTCCATCCAAGATGTGGCACTTGCAACAGGATCTTGACTAACTGGCAATCTGCGCAGCTAAGTGGCAAATGAGATTCAATGTTGATAAATGTAAAGTCCTGCACCTGGGATGTAACAATATCCACTTATACCCTTAATGGGACTGCACTAGGCAAATCCATAATGGAGACGGACCTTGGAGTCCTTGTAGATAATAAACTTGTCTGTAGCAAGCAATGCCAGTCAGCAGCATCAAGGGCAAATAAGGTCTTGACTTGTATTAAATGGGGCAGAGAGTCACGGGAGGAGGGGGTCCCACTGTATAGAGCACTGGTAAGGCCCCATCTAGAATATGCCCTACAGTTTTGGTCTCCATCACTCAAACAGGACATTATTGTATTAGAGAGGGGACAGAGAAGGGCAACTAAGCTGGTAAAGGGAAAATCTTAGCTATGAGGAAAGACTGGCCAAATTGGGGATGTTCACACCAGGGTAGGACTAGGGGGCCAGGGGCACAACAGGGCTACTGCCCCAGGGCCTCCCTGCTGTGCCGGCATGCTGTGTTGTGTGTGTGTGCATGGGTGTGGAGCAATGTGTGCAAAGGCACACTGCACGAGTATGTGCTCATGTGAGATGTTTATCTCTTTGTTGGGTGGTCGTGGCATTAAGAACAGGTTCTGGGTATGGACCCTGGTTCACGCTGGAGAAGAGGTGCTTAAGGGGTGATATGATAACTATGTATAAATATATAAGGGGATCATATAATAATCTCTCTAATGATTTATTTACCAGTAGGTCTTTCCAGCTGACACAAGGACACCCATTCCAATTAGAAGAAAAGAGGTTCCAGCTAAATATTGGGAAGGGGTTTGTTACAGTGAGAGCTGTGAAGATGTGGAATTGTCTCCTTGAATCAGTGGTACAGGCTGATACATTAGATAGGTATAAGGAAGGGTCGGATGCTTTATTCACCAGTAGCTCCTCCCAGCAGACAGGAGGGAGCCAATGAGATTAGAGGAGGGAAAGGGGTGTTACAGGGAGAGCTGGGAAGTGAATCAGTGGTACAGGCTGATACATTAGATAGGTACAAGGAAGGGTCGGATGCTTTATTCACCAGTAGCTCCTCCCAGCAGACAGGAGGGAGCCAATGAGATTAGAGGAGGGAAAGGGGTGTTACAGGGAGAGCTGGGAAGTGAATCAGGGGTACAGGCTGATACATTAGATAGGTACAAGGAAGGGTCGGATGCTTTATTCACCAGTAGCTCCTCCCAGCAGACAGGAGGGAGCCAATGAGATTAGAGGAGGGAAAGGGGTGTTACAGGGAGAGCTGGGAAGTGAATCAGGGGTACAGGCTGATACATTAGATAGGTACAAGGAAGGGTCGGATGCTTTATTCACCAGTAGCTCCTCCCAGCAGACAGGAGGGAGCCAATGAGATTAGAGGAGGGAAAGGGGTGTTACAGGGAGAGCTGGGAAGTGAATCAGGGGTACAGGCTGATACATTAGATAGGTATAAGAAGGGGTTGGATGGTGTTTAGCAAGTGAGGGAATACAGGGTTATAGTATAAGTTGATCCAGGGACTGGTCCTATTGCATCTTGGAGTCAGGAAGGATTTTTTTCCCCTCTGAGGCAAATTGGAGAGACTTCAAATGGTGTTTTTTTTGCCTTCCTCTAGATCAACTGGCAATTAGACAGGTTATATATAGACTTAAAGGAACAGTAACATCAAAAAAAACTATTTCAAAAATTCGTTAGTATACAATGAAAAAATAACACCAAGACAAATTAAACTTTAAAATAGCAAAGCCTTATTAAGAAATAACTTACAGAAACTCCACTTCCTGACCTCTTCAGAAAAGGCGACAGGGTGACCATCCATTCTGCGGCACTTGAATTCTCCTTCTTGGCTATTCACTGACAGTGTGTCCTCTGCAGCCATCTCATTCTCCAGCTCTTCTTCATCCTCCCAGGAGCAGCAGTAGGAATGTGATGTCGGCGGGCTCCCCATTGGATTCACAAGAGGTGCAGGAAAGAAGAGGAGGGGAGTGCGTCCATTCCTGCCTTGCAGAACCGTTGCAGATACCTACTCTTCCTCCTGCACTGCTGCTGCCGCAGGGTGTGAGTGTTCAGCATGGAACTTTGGTTGAATGCTGTGTTAGGGCAGCAATTAGGTTCTTTATATTAGCATGGAGTCCAGCAGCGGCCAGGAGAGGGGCCACATGGAGGGGTATAGAGCACTGAGCAGCTAACTCCAGGTCAGTCACAGCAGAGCCACCTGGTCGGTTATGTGCAGGTCCAGGAAGAAAGGGATGTTCCTGGCCCAATCCACAGCGCTGAACAGTAACGACCGCCAGCTCACAGATGTTCTATCAATGCCTATGATGTTAATGGGCTGCATGAGTTGGCTTTCATAGTGGGATGTGGGGTAGGGTTCGGCCTGCAGCATGTACAAGATTCTTACAAGAATCGATCGCTCCCAACAATATGGATCGGCAGAGAGGATTGAATGAGAAGTCTTTGTAGCGGTTACCAATGGTTGAGGCTGAAACACGAAGTCCGAGTTCCTTCCTTCACTCTGCGCCAAGGAAAAGCTGATAACGTGCCATTCATTGCATGACATTTGCAGGCTGGTGGCATTTACTTTATTATTGGGGAATGTGGATAAATCGCAGCCCATTAACATCATAGGCATTGAGATTAGAACATCTGTGAGCTGGTGGTCGGTTACTATGCAGAGCTGTGGATTGGGCCAGGAACATCCCTTTCTTCCCGGACCTGCACATAACCGACCAGGTGGCTCTGCTGTGACTGACCTGGAGTTAGCTGCTCAGTGCTCTATACCCCTCCATGTGGCCCCACTCCTGGCCGCTGCTGCACTAACACAGAATTCAACCAAAGTTCCACGCTGAACACTCACCCTGCGGCAGCAGCGCAGGAGGAGGAGTAGGTATTGGTACCGGTTCTGCAAGGCAGGAATGGACGCACTGCCCTCCTCTACTTTCCTGCACCTCCTGTGAATCCAATGGGGAGCCCGCCAACATCGCATTCCTACTGCTGCTCCTGGGAGGATGAAGAAGAGCTGGAGAATGAGATGGCTGCAGGGGAAACGCTGTCAGTGAATAGCCAGGGAGGAGAAATCAAGCACCGCAGAACGGATGGTTGCCCTGTCACCTTTTCTGAAGAGGAGCGGAAGTGGAGTTTCTGTAAGTTATTTCTGAATAAAGGCTTTACTATTTCAAATTTTAATTTGTCTTGGTGTTATTTTTTCATTGTATATTAACGAATTTTTTAATTTTTTTTTTGATGTTACTGTTCCTTTAAGGTTGAACTTGATGGATGTGTGTCTTTTTTCAACCTAACTTACTATGCATGTAACTATGTATGTATAAACCCTACCATATCCCAGACAGTACCATATACCAAGAGAGTGTTTTATAGACAGTACTGAATCCCAAGTGATTCTCTTATAGACAGTACTGAATCCCAAGTGAGTCTCTTATAG
The DNA here is from genome assembly GCF_017654675.1 of Xenopus laevis. Lineage (NCBI taxonomy): Eukaryota > Metazoa > Chordata > Amphibia > Anura > Pipidae > Xenopus > Xenopus laevis. Next base: position 230,898,840 of record NC_054371.1, read on the forward strand.
ACAGTACTGAATCCCAAGTGAGTCTCTTATAGACAGTACTGAATCCCAAGTGAGTCTCTTATAGACAGTACTGAATCCCAAGTGAGTCTCTTATAGACAGTACTGAATCCCAAGTGAGTCTCTTATAGACAGTACTGAATCCCAAGTGAGTCTCTTATAGACAGTACTGAATCCAAAATGAGTCTCTTATAGACAGTACTGAATCCCAAGTGAGTGTCTTATAGAATGTACCATATCCCAAGTGAGTCTCTTATAGACAGTACTGAATCCCAAGTGAGTCTCTTATAGACAGTACTGAATCTCAAGTGAGTCTCTTATAGACAGTACTGAATCCCAAGTGAGTGTCTTATAGACAGTACCATATCCCAAGTGAGTCTCTTATAGACAGTACTGAATCCCAAGTGAGTGTCTTATAGACAGTACTGAATCCCAAGTGATTCTCTTATAGACAGTACTGAATCCCATGTGAGTCCTTTACTGTGGAGACCTTTTGTTTTTATCTCCCATTCTGTTGTATTTTTTCATTTTCTATGATTTATTCTTAAAAAAAAAACAGGAATTGTAGTATAATCTTTATTGAGAATACAGTATATTACAAGTCAATTGAACAGAATATAAAGCAGTATTCAGGCATTAAGCTTCATGTGTAAAGTTTCCAGAATATTTTGGGTTAAATGCACAGGACTGTGGTTTGGAGGGGAAGGGGTTAAAAATGAAATCTCTTTACAGCAATAATTCTCTTTCATCCCCTGCCTGGTGCTGCTGATCCCTCTCTGTACTGAGTTACACTGTTATATGATTCCTCTCAATGTCAGACACTCTGTGTTTGTTCTGCAGCAAATAAGTGGTTAACTGTTGGTTTAATGAACTGGTCTGTATGAGGGGAAGGCAGTGTCATAAGGAGGGTTAAACAGTGACATTCTGGAAGGGGTGGTTCACCTTTAAGGTAATGTTTAGTATGTTATAGAATGGCCAATTCTAAGCAACTTATAAAATTGGTTTTCATTATTTAATTTTTTTTAGTTTTATAGTAATTTGCCTTTTTCTTCTGACTCTTTCCACCTTTCACATGGGGGTCACGGACACCATCTAAAAAACAAATTCTCTGTAAGGCTACAAATATATTGTTAATGTTACTTGGTATTCCTCATCTTTCTATTCAGATCTCTCCTATTCATATTCTAGTGTCTTATTCAAATCAGTGCAAGGTTGCTAGGGGAATGTGCATCCTAGCAACCAGATTGGTTAAAAATGCTAATTGAAGAGCTGTAGAATAAAAAGCTAAATAAGTCAAAAAACTTAAATAATAAAAAAATTAAAACCAGTTTCATATTGTCTGAGAATATCCCTCTCTACATCATAATAACAGTTATCTCAAAGGTGAACCACCCGTTTAAATAGAATTACATGTAAAAAGCAATGAATGACACTCAAGTGGGGCAGAAACAAGTAGAAACCAGTCAGCAGTTAGATTTGAATAGTGTATTAGAAGTTGGAAAATGAAAGCAAAGACCTTATTGGTTGCTACTGGCAACTGCACTTGTGTAATGTATCACCTATGGTCATAAATCAGCTCCACGTAGATAAAACCCTCACCCAGTCATTGCTAGGGGAGAGGCACCAACACTTCCTTCCTTTCCTGGTGTCACATGACTAAGGGCAACTGTGGGAATGGGTTTCCTGCTGGGCAGTTCCCCAATTAATGATTCTCACACAGGTTTTATACCCCCCTACCCAGAATGCAGCATGAAGGGGCTCAGTGAATGTGACAGTGAAGGTGTGTAAGTGTCTGATTGGCTCACTCAGCTCATAAAAGGACAGACGTCCGGCCTCATAGTCCAGTGAGATCCTGATTCTCCTGCAGGAAGGGACGTGGGGTAACTGTGTGAATTTATTATCATGTTTCACTGAATATTTATTATACCATCTGTACAAACACCAGGACTTGTTATTACTCCCAATACAGGACTGACCCCCTCTCCTCTCTATACTGGGATAGGCCACCCCTACCCCCCACCCCCCTGATTCACTGACCTCCACTTCCCAGTAATGTCGCCCTGAGGGGAAACTCCTGCTGCTTAAAGTCTGAGGGAACTGGAATCTCTCTGGGGTTTGTGGGTGACACTGGTCTGTGAGTGAGTAAGAAGCAGATTTCCTGTCCCCTGATACAGATACAAGATTCCCAGCCGTGTTTATATCCAGTAACAGGTCTGTAGCCTCCTGCCCATACAGAGGATCATATCTGTTTGACTCAAATGTGGAAGTTGTTGGGTCACCTGCTGACTTTGCCATTTTCTGTAAAATATTACAAAAATATGCCCCTTTACTTTTTGTAATAGTTAGTTGTTCCCTATTAAATGAAGCACAGAGCCCTGGTACTTCTGCCACAATGGAATCTTTCCCCCTAACCTGGGTTGTACAAGCCCCGGGAACTATTAGCGGTTTATGCACTATATCTGTAGCATTACTTGGCTTATTTATATCCAGTAACAGATCTGTAGCCTCCTGCCCATAGATCCTTCCCTTTACCCCAGTCACAATGGCAGCTAAGCCTGTGAGTAATGTCTCTGAGATCAGATCCACATCCAGATCCCCTACAGCAGGGACCTTTATATCATGTCTCTCTCTGCCCCCCTCATTATCTGCAGCTCCATGTGATTCCCATTCCTGTAGGACAGTGAGTGGATCTGCCATGTTGCACAGCTCCTCAATGTGACGGATCTTCCTGGACAGCTCGTCCTTCTTTATTTCCAGCTGCTCCATCAGATCAGTGAGTGGGAGTGAGAGCTTCTCTTTCTGCCTGGAGATGTCACTCAGGAGTTGCTTCTCTAGGGCTTCCAGCTGTTCCCTGATGTCTCTAAACAGGGCAGTGACTCTCTCTGTCTCACCGGCTGCTTTTTCTGCCACTTCTCTCCTGCGCTCCTGCAGTCTCTGGGCTCCTCTCTCAGTCTCCTCTCTCTCTGACCTCAGTTTCTCCAGAACTTTCCTCAGTTTCTCTTTCTTCTTCTCAGAGGCCTCACTCAGCAGCTCCACCCTGTGGCCCCTGTGCTCTCCAACCATATAACAGGAGACACAGATACAGACAGACTCCTCACAGCAGAAATACTTGAGGAGCTCATTGTGTACAGAACATTTTCTCCCCATAAAGGAGTCGGTGGGTTGGGTCAGTACATGTTCTGCTGACTTGCTGTGCCCCCTCAGGTGGGTATCACACAGAGAAGCCTCACACAGGAGACAGGATTTAGCAGCAGGTACAGGAGAGAGGACACAGTAGGTGCAGAAGATCCCAGTCTCCCCCGGCTGTGTCTCAGTTGGAAGGAATCTCTCTGCTATGTTACGTAGAGCTCTGTTCCTGAGCAGGGCAGGGCGCTCCTGATACTCTGCTCTACATTCAGGGCAGGAATAAGCCCCAGATCCCACCTGGGTGTCCCATGTTGTCCCAATACAGTCCCGGCAGAAGTTATGGCCACACAGCAGGGATACAGGATCAGTATAAATGCTCAGGCAGATGGAGCAGCTCAGCTCGTCTATCAGATCAGCAGTCGCCATCACTGAAATCAGGAACAAGAAATGAAACTAAAAGCTCCTCTCTGTCTCTCTATAACCAGTGGAACAACTTTTATTTCCTCCTTTCACACAGGGTGGGGCAAATGTATTCTTTGTAGTTTAGACACAACTCCCAACATTTTGGAAATAAAAAGAGGGACAAAAAAGTTGGCGTGCGTAGCACAGCAAATTTTTTTGACCATGCCTATTTTTGTGACCACACCCCCTAATTACCATGTTAATTTTACAAAATTTGGCAGGTTATGAAAGTTTGAACATATTTCTGTGGTTTTTTCATTTATTACAGTTTTGCTTATGAAGGTGAATGTCACAAAACCGCCTCACTCATCCACACTTTACTCTTGGGTTTGGCTACAAGGGGTTACAATCAGTCTCTCAATCACCTTACACACAGGTTAGACTAACATCAGACACCCCAAAAACACACCAACACCCACAAAGTTCATTCGCTGCCACCATCTATCATTAATAGGCGATAGAAACCTAATGTGACTATTCCCCTGCCCTCTTTAACAGGTAATAACTCACACTACACAATACATCAAACAATCTCTCCTATGGTAGTTACTCAGGGTAAGATTCTACTAGTCTAACAAGCACTCCAGCAGCCAAAGGGTTAATCTACATTCAAACACACTTTCCTGCTAGTTGTACTAGTTATCCAACATACAAATCGGCAACTTTCCCTTTCCACACATACGAAGAGTTCATACACGTAGGCACAAGCATTCATATGGGCAATGAGTTTGTTTAGAGCACAAGGACTAACGTATTTAATGATATTTAATATTTAAAAGAAACAGTGCATATGTATAGATATAAAAATGATATTACAAAGATGACACATAGTTGCAAATACAGTAAATAAAATAAAAGGGGGTAAAAACACAAAGAAAACCCTTACTTTACCAAGTTTTGAAGTTGTCAGTGTATTTCCTCTGAGGCACGAGTTGGAAGCTGGACATACAATCCACTGAAAAAATGGAGCCTCCTTGTATGACAATGTGATATTGGGAATGTCACCTTTTTATTTCCTGCTGGGACACTCCCCTCATTACCTTATGCATGAGGTAGGAGTGCCCAGGAACATGTCATTTACGACCCCCTGCAGGGGGTTTGCAACTCTCAGGCAATATTCCCCAATACCCCTTAACATAATATGGGTACTTGCCAGTACCCAGTACTATAATAAAAACATGGGCAGGCTGTGATCCATATGTGGGCAAGAAGAACAATACCAAACACTAATAGGTTCCCACTTTCCAGTCCCCCAGGAACCAGCCCTCCTAACAGGTGGGTATAGACTGGCCCTGTTTGGTATTGTTAGGAAGCATGTGACCTCCTCATAACCAATAGGTAAGTTATGAGGTTGTGAATCCTATGACACAGGAGATATGGATACTTTCCTATAATCCATAATTTTCTACTAGCTATCCCCCCCTGCTGCTCTAGGTCCACAGCTCTGTTCTTTGATCAGCCGATCAACAGACTGGCCCAGCTTCCTTGCCCAAATGGTGGGGCTCCAGACCGTCTCAGATGACAGATATGGACGTCACCTTTCCACAGCCCCCTGGTGAGATATACAATAAAGGGTCTCTGTGTGAGCCTGAGTAATTACAGTATTAACTTTTAAAATGCCAGTGCAAGGTGGCCCTGGCATGACAGTGAAAAGTATCTTATCTGCTGCTGTGGCTGTTCTGGGCAGAAACTTTGTTTCTTTTTCTGGCTGTTCAGTGCAGAGAAAATTGGGACTTTCCAGTACAAATGAAGGACATCAGGTTGAGCTGTCAAATGAGGGACTGTCCCTCTAATACATTTACATTCCTGTTAACCCTTTAATTTATTTCTCCCCATTCAAGAAACTCACAGGAAATAATTGTGGGGATTTTATAGTTAATTGTGTATTTCCCAGCAGGCACAGCACATACACACAGAGTGTTAAAGTGCCAGCTCTGCCCAGTTGCAGGCTTATCAGCATTAGCAATGAAACGAGCTAAAAAATAGGCTGCAGTAAGTTGAAGGGAGGCCTATGACTTGAGGCCTATAGTTCTTGGGCCTGGTGCCGTTCACTGTCTGGGGGAGGGGGGGCTGAGTATTCACCTGGCAGGAACCCTCCCTCCTCTTGCTGGGGGGGCAGGTGTGAATGGGTGGGCTTAGAGGGGGTTAAAAGGAGCAGATAGGGCAGGGGTCGGCAAATAACATTTCATTATTTGTGTTTGAGGATGGAAAGAAGACAGCCGAAGCAGCAGCTAGTTGTCCAAAGAGATTCAGGGAGGAACTTTCCCCAGCATCTTCTCAGCCCTGCACCCAGGCCCACTCACCCAATACTGCCCTCCTGGGTCTTAGGCAGCCAGAGATTCACCCCTCAAATCCTTGCAGGCCCCCTTCACCACCTCCGGGGCTTAGCCCAGCACCGCGCTACTCGCCTGCCACATCGATTAGTCCCCGACAATCCGGGACTAAAGATCGGGAGGGCCACAGCAATTTATGCAGGACCCCAGCCGAGAGCTCTGGATCCCCCCGCAGACAGCCGCAACCAGCAGCAGGCAGTGATCCCACACAGCTGAAGTCCCGGCTGAAATGATGGAGTGAGAGAAGTCTCGCATGATCCAAGATGAGGACAGAGAAGGGAAAGAGTCAGGTAAGAGGTGCAAAACGGCTCAAAGGTCCCGCAGCCCCTTCCTCCACACGCCCTCCCCTTCCCAGTGTTTATGCTGCAGCCCAGGCCACAGGGAGAGGAGCCCCAGTAGGCGATTGTACAGTAAATGTCACTCTCCCAGTCCCAGGTGCCTCCCCCCACCTACACACAGCCCAGGCCCCACAGCACCACACAGGGCCCACTCAAGGTCCCCCCGCAAGTAGGTACCAGTCCCAGGGCTCCCTACCAGGCAGCAGGGACAGTACAGGAGTTACAGGGAGAGAAGTCACAGCCGGGGGGCAGCTGGGGAGAGCCTATACATCTCTCCAGCTGCCCCCAGCTGCCCCCCGGCTGTGACTTCTCTCCCTGTAACTCCTGTACTGTCCCTGCTGCCTGGTAGGGAGCCCTGGGACTGGTACCTACTTGCGGGGGGACCTTGAGTGCCCATACTCCCATTCACCTAGTCTTAGCCACTCTAGGAGATTCAGGCCCCGCAGCCCAACAGGGTCACCTGTGTAACATCACTAAAAGTAGACCTCACATTAGTAAAGTATGGGCACTCCTGACCTGAAGGCATTACTAGCGGATGTTAGATTACCCATAGGCAAAGAAACAGTAGAGCCTGGCACAAAACTAACTTCTCTAGGTAAAGAAATTGACTCCAGGTTGGGGGTTTGCAGATTGCCAGTAGAGAAAGTTGTTAAAGTTAGGAATCTGGTTAACTCGGCATGGGGCAGGGATAAAGAAACATTGAAGGAGCTTCAGGAAATTTTGGGCACTCAACTTTGCATATAAGGTAATACCCATGGGGAGAGTGTTTAACAGAAGGATGAAGAGCTTGCAGTCAAAAGTACTGAAACCACATCACAAAATAAGGTTAAACTACAGAAGTTAAGGATGATGTGCATGTATGGGATACATTTTTGTCACAATTCAATGGGGTCAGAATATGGTCACAGTCAGCTCAAACCAACCTAAATTAAGGCTATTCATGGATACAGCAGGTAGTACAGGGTTCAAGATGGTGTGAAAATGAAATGGCCAACTGAATGGCACAGCAAGGTGCTGACAAAAATCTTGACTTTCCTGGAAATTGTTCCCATTATAACATCAGTAGAGATGTGGGGTAAGGAGCTGAGGAATAAGGAAGTCGTTTTCTGGACAGATAACGAGAGTATTTCATGCAATCACTAATTTATCAGCATCATCTGGGCCAGTCATTACTCTACTGAGACAGCTAGTATTGAGATGTCTAGAAAATAATATCAATTTCTGAGCCTCCCACATACCGGGAGTAAAAAATATACTTGCTGATGCATTGTCAAAATTTGACATTGTAAATTAGAGGAATTCATATCATGCAGGGGAATGGGGGATGGTCCATTCTTGATACACAGGATGGTACAGCATTGTCCAGATGGGGAAATCTTTAAATAGATGTGTTCAGCTGTAGGGCTAGATGTAAGTAAGTTGGGCACATATTCCTTCAGAATAGGGGCGGCAACATCAGCAGCTGAGAAAGGCAAGTTAGGGGAACAAATAAAAGGTTTGGGGAGATGGACATCCAATAGTTACAAGCGGTACATAAGACCACTAAAATACTGAAGAGAGGGGGGGCTGTTACGGTTTTATGTGCAAAATTGTAACAGGTCTGTTATTTATACACAGGGAAGGTGACATGGATACTTTTTGGACAGACATAATATCAAAGGCTATTGTGATACTAAGCTCTATAGTTAGTATAGATATGGGTATATAGAATTTTAATTAAAAGTAGGGAGGGGTGTGTTCAGGGCCGCCATTAGAAATCACGGGGCCCCGTACAACAAAATTTTTGGGGCCCCCTGGGCCCCGCCCACACTGACGACCAAGCTCCACCCCAAATCCCGCCCACTCCACATCGCAGTTTAAAGACCACACAGACATCAGCGCTAAAAAAGTAACCCCCCCACACACAAGTTGTAAAAAGCTATTGATGGTCAGGGCCCCCTTATAAAAAATTGGGGCCCCAAAAAAAAAAATTACATTTTTTTTTTTTAAAACATTGGTGGCAGGGGCCCCCTTATAAGTTCAAAACAAATTGGGGCCCCAAAAAAAATTTGAAAAAAAAAAAAAATTTTTTTTGAAAAAAAAACTGGTGGCAGGGGCCCCCTTACAAGTTAAAAACAAATTGGGGCCCCAAAAAAAATTTGAAAAAAAATTATTTGTTTTGAAAAAAAAAAAAAACATTGGCGGCAGGGGCCCCCTTATAAGTTAAAAACAAATTGGGGCCACAAAAAAAATTTGAAAAAAAAAAAAAAACTGGTGGCAGGGGCCCCCTTACAAGTTAAAAACAAATTGGGGCCCCAAAAAAAAATTTGAAAAAAAAATTTTTTTTTTGAAAAAAAACTGGTGGCAGGGGCCCCCTTACAAGTTAAAAAAATTTGGGGCCACCAAAAAGAAAATTAATTTTTTAAAAAAAAAAAAAATGGTGGCAAGGGGCCCCTTACGAGTTAAAAAAAAAATTGGGGCCCCAAAAAAAAGTTTTAAAAAAAAGATTGGTGGCAGGGGCCTATAGAATATTAAAATAATACATTGGTGACCAGGGGATTAAAAAAAAAACACAAACTGGTGTTCAGTAGGATTGAACTCATGGCTTCAGTACTTCAACTTCGCCTCCTTTTGTGACTTCGGGTCTTTTCACCGCTTCAGGACTTCGGCTGTTTTCGTGACTTCGGGTCTTTTCGGCGCTTCGTGACTTCGGCTTTTTCCGTGACTTCGGGTCTTTTCGGCGCATCGGCTTCGGCTTTTCGGCACTTCCGCATTCGGCACGCAAGAGGCAAGACGTACGGCTCGGGCTCTCGTAAGGGGGGCCCGGATCTTCAAAAAATGCAGCGCTGCCGGGCCCCCCTTCATGCCCGGGCCTGGTACGCTTGTCCCCCCTGTCCCCCCCTGATGGCGGCCCTGGGTGTGTGTATGGGGCTGGGTTTTCATTTGGAGGGGTTGAACTTGATGGACTTTGTCTTTTTTCAACCCAATTTAACTATGTAACTATGTAACTATGCAACTTGGGTACTCGATCATACAGGGATGATGGAGTGCACTTATCAGACATAGGTTTAGACATATTTAATGCTAACATACAAGAAGGCATTGAGAAAGCATTGGGCTCACAGGCACAGTTTCTTGGTGGTGGAATGTGGCACGAGAGGGTGGGGCTATGCTCAGACTGGCAGGCTGTGATCATACGGTGAGGCTTGTGTGGAACCTGTTGTATAGACCACCATGGGGCGAGCAGAGAAGAGAGAAACCAGGGAGGGCAGGGGATTCTGGCTCCTCCTTGGTGGATACTCTTGAGGAAAAAATTATGTGGTGCCGCATTTTTGTTTGAGGGAACTGAATTGCAGGTAAAAAAGCTGTGACCTCTGGCCCCTTTACATTTTCCAAAAATTGATGATCAGTCTGTATTTTGTATAATAAGGTGTATCATAGGGCAATGGCAGTTCAGGGGTTAGGCTGAAGTTCATGGAATATTTAGGCATCATTAATCTCCATGTTGTTCCTCATTAATTTATTAATCACTATCATTTAGCTATCCTTATATATGGAGCAATGTCCTTCTAACTAATATTAAACTAGTGATTAAAACTCCAAAAGAATTAGCGTATTCTGCTCACCCCTATTTCATGACCCTGGTGTATAAACCCCGACTCCCACAATTCTGAATTTACTTACACTTCAAAAATGCATGTTGGTAGTGAAGGAAAAGGCACTGACTGAATGAAACGAGTGACCTGAGCTCGTAGCTTAAAGATAAAGATAAAGTCGGCAAGTACTCCGTGTCCACTCGTATATTAAAAGCAATGAACTTATTTCAACAGGTTAAAAACATCCTGATGCATTTCGTATTCACGATACGTAGTCATAGGCACAATACTCAAGTGTATCAAATGGATTTTTAAATCGATTAACTGGAAATGACATCATTAATTAAATTACTGCAATTAAAAGATTAACCCAATTGCAAAAAAACATTCTGACAAGTGAAATAGTTCATATACAAATACTCTAAATGGATTACAACAAAGTAATTAATTTATATATAATCCAAAATGGCCGCATTCCCTCAACATCTAAAAGTCCATTTTATTTCTTATAGGATGAATTTTTTGTTTAAACATAAGGCGTAATACATTCCCATACAGATACACCTTTCATTTAGACATGAGCATAGTGCAACATTGTGTTATTGGTTATCCCATATTTTGTTACAAATTAATTAAAAATCATTTAAAATAGGAAAGGTGCCTGCACAGCATGTGATAAATTTGCAACCTTGTTTAAAGATCTCACGAAAGTTCTCATCACCATATAACACTGGGAGATATTTATTAATAATCTTTTTCACCTGCTGATATTGCCTATTATATGTCATTATAAACATAGGTGTGTCAGCTTTGGTGACTGTATTCCCTCCATCCTGTTCCCTCAGTAAGTCTGGTCTATCCTGACTCAAAGCTTTCAAAAACGCTGTCTACAAAAAACCAAAGTGATAATCTCTAGTTAAGAAGTGATCTCTGAATTAAATATCTTTGGATATAAATTCCTCATCAGTACTGCAGTTACACCGAATCCTTTTTGTTACTGATCAAGGATGACATGAATCAGCCTCCAATTCCCTGCCAATTTTTTCCAAAAAACTGTGCTTACTACTTTGATCCCCCTATGTGACCATTCTAAATCTAAAAAGTTGACACTCCAAGTTGTCTTTCCAAAAACACTAGTGAAAGCTAAATTACAATAATTTTCATTTAGATCTTTATTAAAATCCTCAAATTCATTTTGAGTGTTACACCAGATAAATAACAAATCATCCACATACCTTTTGTAAAACGTCACCTTTTTTAATTTTAGTGAATCACCTCCAAAAATGCAGGTTTCCTCCCACCACCCCATGAAGAGGTTTGTATAGGTGGGTGCAGATTTTGCACCCATCGAAGACCCACATTTTTGGAGGTAAAAATCTTTGCCAAATTTAAAAAAATTGTGTGTGAGTAAAAAGTGAAGTGCCTCCAATATATTACATATATGATAATTTATTATAATATATTTATATATATTTTATAGCCTTTAACCCTTTAATGTGTGGAATGCATGAATAAAAGCTTACAACGTCTACCATAGCCCAACATAACCTGTGATTTTCCCAAACAAAACAGGCTAAAAATGTATAATATATGCTTTGTATCCCTTACAGTATATACGAATCCAGGCGTTTCACAAGGGGCTGCAGCAACATGTCAATTAATCTGATTTTCATTCAAAGAACCTACACAGGAGACTATTGGCCAACCCTCGGGGGAAAACATCTTTTTATGTATTTGGGCAAATGGTGGAAAATGGCAATGTTGGGCTTCTCAGGTACTTAATGACATTTTACCATTTGATTAAACAATACAATAACCCATCTTGTTGGTATTTTATTATACCTTGACCTCGTTTGTATGACAAAATTCCTTAGCCTCACACTAGCATAGTCTGGGTACAGAGGGGGTCCCCTGAGAATTAGGGAGGTTTTTGTTATAATTGGGACAGTGGCTTGTGAGTTATAGTTGAACACTATGGCAGCAGGAGTACAGAACCGAAAAACTGAAAACTAAAACAAAGCAGGAAGCTACGGGACTAACGGTACATCCTGCTTCAGGAAATAACTTGGTCAAGTGAGATTAGCGACTGGAAACCTTACAATAATGAAAATACATTTTATAAAAGGGACGAATACGTTTTACCTGCAACTTACTCGCTGCTTTCATAGTAAAACTCCCAAACTTGGCTGCCCTTTTATTAGACACCAGTGGGATCACCTGACTATACCATGTTGTAGCTCCCACCCTTCCCAGCTATAGTCAGGTGATCCCACTGGTGGCCAATAAAAGGGCAGCCAAGTTTGGGAGTTTTACTATGAAAGCAGCGAGTAAGTTGCAGGTAAAACGTATTCGTCCCTTTTATAAAATGTATAATGAAGCAATAGAATTCTTAATGAATCAGATGAAAATTAAGCGTAGGACTGGCCAGATATGGGATGACTTTGACGTAGTTGTTCAGCTTAAATATATTGCAATATATGGACAAACAATCCCTGTTATGTTTAAAGGGTAAGGCATTTTTCAGTAGCAGTAGCACAAAATGTCTCTGTCTTAAATATATTGATAATGGGTTGAGTGCAGAGGAATCTTGTATTTGTCTATATATATTTTGTGGTCACACCCTCATTGCACCCCCGCCTAATGGTTTTAAAAACTAGTGGTGAGCACAACTTTCCCTTGTTTGTTATAACTCCAATCAGAGAGACATCAAGGCTGTGAATAGACATATGAAGAAATGGTCACTTGGGTATTCAGTTAATGTAATTGTCCTGTACAGTTTTAAGAATCCATAATCAGTCCATGAATCCAATACTGGGATAGGCAAACATGTAAAAGTATCACATATATGAATGGCAAACTGCTCTATGTTCACATGCAGAATTTCTTTTAATTAGGGCTGTGATCAGAGATAGCTGTTCTATTTGAGAAGGATTGGGATATAGTGGATAATCTCAACAGCTACTTATAGAGTTTTGCTTGTAAATCAGATCACCAAATTGGAAACGAAGAGAAAATGTGACAATATCTGGTGTTCTTGAAATACTGACCTGAGTAACCGAGTGTGTTATCTAAAGATTTTTAGCTGGAGTGAGAAATTGCATAGACAAATTTAATATATATTATTCATCCTTATTATCCATAAGTTAAACATTTTGTAATTATCATTTATTTCTATAAATTTGGCAGTAAATTAGGAGGTAATATATAGTACATTTACATTCTTATTTACTGGTTATCAGCTGAGACCAACAATAAGTCCATGAAGTTACTTCTACATAGTCTTACACATTCAGACTCGTGATGGAATATACACAAGTGCAATGATACGAGAGATTTTATATTTCTACTGCAGCAGTGACACAAGCACATATGTTGTTCTCTCATGAACTAAAAACAGATTCAATTAGCAAACATAGTAACAAACCCACAATACTATACTCCCCTCTTGTTGAACTGCAACACAACAATATTTAATAACAGACATATGAAAAATACAGATGGAAATGAAACGGCAAAGTAAATAAAAACATTAGCTTTTAGTTAAAAAATCCAAACCCAGCGACTGACAGGCAGGAAGTTACAAAACAGTGAGAAAAGTTAAACACTTGAAATATTGTGCAACTGAGAATTGTGGGAATTAGAATTATCATTGAACTGCTGTTTACACTTGTGACATTCTCAAAGCAAAATGCCTGATAACATTTTACTTATAATTGTTCCTAGAATTAGCAAGTCTGTCAGATCTAATGGCACGCAATGTGTATAGTAAATATTTGCCCTAACACTTATCCTGTATCTGTTATAATAGACTTTCAAGTTCTGAGAGAATAACACTACACTTTTCTGTCCCACTTTTCCCCTCTGACACTTAAGGCTAAGGCCACACTAGGCGATAGCGCCGCGATTTGACGCGCGGCGACTTTTCGCCGCGACTTTTAAGCCGCAATCGCTGGGGAAACGTTTGCGCTGGCGTCTATGGGGAATCGCGACAAATCGCCAGCGTAAAAACACACGCGGCGATCTTTTTTCTATTGTCGCTCGAAATCGCCTAGCGAGGCAATTTCGAGCGACAGTAGAGAAAAGATCGCCGCGTGTGTTTTTACGCTGGCGATTTGTCGCGATTCCCCATAGACGCCAGCGCAAAAGTTTCCCCAGCGATTGCGGCTTAAAAGTCGCGGCGAAAAGTCGCCGCGAGTCAAATCGCGGCGCTATCGCCTAGTGTGGCCTTACCCTAACAAGGGCTTTTCAACCTTAAAGATTTTGGGCACTCCTCTAGCACAGCTGTGAGGATTTGTTTTATATATACTGATGAAACATGGTTTTCTGTCAGACCACAATAAAACAATACAAAATAGAAAAAGAATTACCAATCCAACCCATATAAACAAAATAAAAGTAAAGTTAGTTTGAGACAAAAACTATGGCAGAGAACACTTAAAGAGACAACACCTCTATTTCTATTAACATTATAGAGACAATTGAAGTATATTAACCTTATTCACGAGTGACACATTCACAAACAGAAATACACAAGAGAACTAAAATTACTATGAGAATAATAACAAACAAGACGTTGTTAGGATAAGACAAGACATAGTAACATGATATTCAAAGACAATATGTTCTCATATATAATAGTGACAGACACTGAGAACAAATATAACAATTTGGTACCTATAACAACACATATGTAAGATGCGCCAGGAGATCGATGAGGTCTCACTTCTCGGTTGGTACACAGACGCGCACTTCCGGATTCCTGACATGGTGGCGCTGGCGTTTGACACCAAGCGTCTTGATGTCTGCGCATGACACAGTGTCACAACGTCATCCTGGCACACCGCATTTAAATTTTAGCGCCAAGATACCTTTAAAAGGCCAGTCCACCATTTAGCAAGTGCCTAAACTGGCTTCAGTTAATCTGTTCCTTCTCAAACATTATACTGACTTCTGATTTCCTGGTTTTTGACTTCTGCCTGGCCCTCGACTACGTTTCCTGCCGCCTGCCTTGAACCCGACCCCTAAATTGACTACGCCTTCTCTAATTCCTGCCGGTACCTCGCTTACAGACTTCTTTCGAACTTCTTTGTTGGATTCCACAGCAGAAACCCGGGGCCCCTAAAGGGCATCAGTGAGTACCGGAACCCACAGAGTCCTCGTATGTGTCCGCAAAGGTACCGTCACTGACCAAGGTTCCTGTCAATGTGGTTGTTATAGTTAGCTTGGGCCTCAACATGGAACCTTCCCAGGCCTCTGCTGCCGTGACAATGGAGAGATACTTTCATATTATGATGAAGTGTCTGGACAGCCAAGAAGCTGAACAGGCTCACCTTGCCCAGGCCTTGCAGCATATCACCTCTCACTTAGAGGCCCTCCAAATTTCTGATGCTTGAGGCTCTACATCCTCTTTGCTTCATTTTTCTTCATCTCCTAAGCCTCCCAATATTCAAGCTCTGGCTCATTTTGGAGGTGATCTAGATGCTTGCCGTGGATTCATTACACAGTGTAAGATCCAGTTTGATAAGGCTCCTGACTAGTTTGCGACTGAAAGATCAAAGGTTGCTTATATAATCGCTCTGCTTCAGGGGAAAGTCCTTGCTTGGGCTTCAACATTAATGGACCGATATGATCCATTAGTACATGATTCCTCTGCCTTCCTTTCAACTTTTCAACAGATTTTTTATGTCCCAGGTCGTAAGTTGAATGCCTCTGACTGGCTCATGAAAATCAATCAGGGATCCAAAATTGCCTCCGAATATGCTATAAATTTCCGGACTCTAGCTGCGGAAGTGTCTTGGAACAACAAGGCGCTCATCGCAGCTTTCTGGAGGGGATCTGCCTACTTCTTTCAATGATTTTGCCATCTTCATCATTAAGATTGATTATAATATGAGGGAGAAATATTCACTGAAGTTTCTGGCTCGCAAGCCTATTGCATTTCTCAGATCTGAATTCTGTTTATATTACAGTCATCTTATCAGGTCTTGTCCTACTAGACCTCAGACTCAGGGAAACGCTCTAGTCTAGGTGTGAGGGGTACCAGACAGGGTACCAGACAGGGTAGAAAGGGAAGCAGGGAGAAATATATGAGACTTGGAAGAAACTGGGAGTGCAGAAATCTTGCCTAGGGGAGACTAACCAGTCTCCCCTAGGCAAGATTTCTGCACTCCCAGTTTCTTCCAAGTCTCATATGTTTCTCCCTGCTTCCCTTTCTACCCTGTCTGGTACGTTTTCCTGCCAAGCCTTTGTGGATTCCGGAGTGGCTGGAAATGTCATTGATTATTCTTTTGTCAAGTCCTGGTCTGAATCCCATTCCTCTCAAGATTCCTCTTTCTGCCCTGGGCTGTGGATGGTAGACCAATTTCTCCAGGTGTATAGTTTTCCTTTAACTTTACATAAAGAAATAAAGAAGGCAAATAGTATATAATACAAATAGCAATTCCTGTACTAAAGACACGTGGGGGGACGAGCAGTTGCTCCCACAGAGCAGGCACATGTACAACACTTGTTCTTACACTGGGGACCCCACACTGACAAAAGGCACCCATAGACAGATGAGTTGCCACCTTTCCCAGTCTCTAACTGTGGGTGGGGGACAGGGCAGTGATATCACAGGAGCAGAGCGGTGACACTGCAGGGTAGGGCTATGACATGGTGATTGGCAATTGGCTGATCACCATGTCGATCTCAGGGAATCCTGTATGGTTTTTCTAATTTGGAAAACTGGGCAGGCAGTTTTGACCTGGACAGCTTTTCCAAAAACTGGACTATCCAGTAGAGTCCTGTGCATGTCCAGTTGGGCAGTCCAGGACCCGCTGAACTGCAAGTCGACCCGCTCCCCCAACCCACTATACTCAGCTACCCAGACCATTACCTGACACTGAGGAAGGGCCATACGGGCCCAAAATGTTTGATCACTGTGAAGTGTCACAAGCACCATGGAATAAAGATTGGGAACCCCCCATTTGCAGCAGAAAAGGTATTGGCATCAATCTTTTTCAAATTGTATATTACTGGTGAGTGGCTAGTCCAGGGTCTCTTCCTAATCCCCTAATTGGACTTTCATTTACAGGCTATACTTACTCCCTGTTCCATATCTTCTGTAGGGATCCAGACCACATGAGGTACTGACACCTGGAAGGTGATACTTTCAACTCCCCCTGCTATTCCTTCACTGGTGCCATTCTGTCTGGATCTGCTACACCTGTCATTGTACCTGACATTATTTCAGCTAACTTATTGCTGTGAGTATTGTGACCCTGTGCTGCTTCATATTGAAAAAAGACTTATTTTTTTGCAAAGAGCCCCTCTAACCTCCTTTACTTTACTGCTTTTGTATAGAGGTGTAGTCCAACAACACCCTCACATGCTTCTTCCATATAGAGAAAACTCATCCTGCTGAAAGAGATTCCAATGTGACCCAGGCTCTAATGACTCTACTAGCTGGTATTTCTTTCAAAGAAAACAACAGGTTCACTTATACTTTCAAAGTATATAAAGAACCAATATCCCTCAGTAACTTACTTGGAGTAATAATATATAAGTTCCCAGCAGTATCAGTCTCCTTCATGTACAGATTTGGGACTTCCCTTCCCCCCCATCTCACTCTCCTCCAGTGTCTGCAGGGTCCTAGTGCTCTCTACTAGTCTCTCCACTCACAGCACTTCCAAAGAGCCACTTCATATAACACAAGAATCAGAATGTACTGACAAGAATTTCTGTCAATTTGATACAAAATAAAAAATCCAAACTTACATGTAAGATTCCTGGACACAGCCTAAAGCATTGTACATACACTTCCTCAGAGGCTTCCCGTGTGCCCTTAGCCTCCTCCCCTAGTATTTATAGGTTAAATGACATAAGGGTACACTGGATTGTCCATTTTAAATATAGACATAAATAGATAAAACACAGAGTTATTTAAATAAAATGTTTCTGGGCTTCTGGTATAATTATATATTTGTTAAGAAAGAGAGAAACTGCCTCCAAACCTCTATTATATAGTGTAAAGGGAACAAACATCCACTGTCACTGAATAGTAGTGTGTAGTATTGGACTGGAGGCCCAGAGGCTTCTGCCACAGGGCCCCCAGCTCCACCTCCAGACTCCTCTGCCCCATTATCCAGCGCCTACCTCTGTGGCCACCACCTTAAAGGCCTCCCAGCCACTACCCGCCTCTGGCCCCCCACACATACCTGCATACCTCCCAACTGCCACATGTTTTGCTGGACAGTCTCAATTTTGAAAGTTCAACCCACAGTCCCGGATTGTTACTGAAATGTCCTGACATTCTCTTTGATCTCACTGAACAGCCAGAAATAGTAGCCGAGCCATGTTGAAGTAAGAGCCTAGGCTGCCGGAGTAGAAGCTGAGCCATGCCAAAGTAGGAGCTAAACATCTGAATGGTTATATTCCCTATTCAAAGTGCCACCATAAGAGGTGGCTTAACAACCTTCCTCTGGGAAAGTACTGTAGGATAACACACAACTGTACAGAAAAGGGAGATCTCAGTAAGGCTTGTGAGGGACTTTATACCACATTGATAGAAAAAGGTTACAGGGAGGAATTGATCAGACAAAAGGTAAAGCATCTACTAGAGAGGCCCTTATGAGGAAAGAGCAGTTAGATAAAGGGAATTGGAAGGAGGTCACCTTTATAACCCAATATAGTGCTGATCATTAATCACTGAGACAAATAACCAATAAGCATCGGCCTGTTTTGAAACTTGATAAAATCATGGATTTAGAATAAAAAAAAATAGTTTATTGAAGGCCAGATAATATTACATTAGTTCCAAGTTACCTGAGGACTAACAGACAAGAAGGAATGTGGCTTAATAATAAGTCAGGATTCACCTTCTGTAGAAATTGTGTTGTGTACAAAACAACTAGTTGCACAAAAAAAAAAATAGAGAAAGTAAGAGAAAGCTAAAGACCAGACTGGGGGAGCATATTATGTGAAACATTATTTATCTGAACATTTTCATAATATATTTAGGGGCCAATTCATTAACTTCGAGTGAAGTATCCGAAGTAAAAAAACTTCGCTTTTCGAAGTGTTTTTTTGGCTACTTCGACCATCGAATGGTCTACTTCGACCTTCGACTACGACTACAATTTTGAATCGAATGATTCGAACTAAAAATCGTTCGACTATTCGACCATTCGATAGTCGAAGTACTGTCTCTTTAAGAAAAAACTTTGACCCCCTAGTTTGCCACCTAAAAGCTACCGAACCCAATGTCAGCCTATGGGGAAGGTCCCCATAGACTTGGCTAAGTTTTTTTGGTCGAAGGATAATCCTTAGATCGTTGGATTGAAATCCTTTGATCGTTCGAGTGCAGTATTTGCGCAAAATCCTTCGACTTCGATATTCTGAGTCGAAGGATTTTCATTCCCAGTCGAATATCGAGGGTTAATTAACCCTTGATATTCTACCCTTGATGAATTTGCCCCTAAGTGGCCTTAAGTTTATCAGCCATACAAAACACAACTACAAAGGAGGAAACTCAAAGCGAAGTCCGCTATTACTTCTATTACATTTTACCTGCTTATTGCCTTTCATTTTTGTAAATAAATCTTCTTCATGACAACGTTTCCAGTTTGTCAGCACCTTAAATACCCACTATATCCATGTTACACAGCACCAAGACTCCTACCTGCTAGACATTCACCTATGTCTCAACCGGACATAGGCTGTGTCCAGAAATCTTACATGCAAGTGTGGATTTTTTATTTTGTATTGAATTGATTAAAATTCTTATCAGTACATTCTGATTCTTGTACTATCTGGAGTAGCTGTTTGGAAGTGCTGTGAGTAGAGAGACTAGTAGAGAGCACTAGGACCCTGCAGACACTGGAGGAAAGTCACTTTGTGCTCATCTGGAAGTGAACTCGAACAGACAGTGTTTGTCCCTGCCGCCTTAATATTACATTCCCCCCCCCAGAGGGGACCACTGCATCAAGTACAAACATCAAAGGCAAGGACCCAAGATTCTCCTCAAGACCATAAACTTTCCAGTATATCAAATATTGTAGTTTAAGTCTGGAAAGGGGAGAATCTATTAACCTTTGTACAAAATAGTCAGGTTGACCATCAATAGAAATCAGAGGAGGAGGAGAATGCTATTGCATAGTTCTGTCTGGCTTTAACAAAGAAACATGAAAAGAGATAGAAATGTTGAGTTCAGGAGGAAGTTTTAAGCCGACAGTACAATTACCACAGATACAGAAAAAGGACCAATGAATTTGGATCATTGCTTAGGGGAAGGGACTTTCAATGGAATGCTCTTGGAAGATAACCAGATCCTATCACCAACCTGATACTCGGGTGCCACTTTCTTGGGCAGCTACTGCATAAGATTTTGAACCTTCTTCCAAATCTTTGGAAAGGGATCAACCAAAGAGTTAACTGCAGGAACATCTGAGGAATGACCAGAAAATTAAAAAGCTTTAGGATGATAACCAAAAACAGTAAAGAAGGAGACTCTCCAGTGGACAAATGAGTGGCATTATTGAATACAAACTCAGCCCATTGAATAAAAATCTGCAGATTGTGATTACTGGAGACATAACACTGGAGGTATTTCTCCAATGATTGATTTGTTCTTTCCGTCTGGCCATTGGTTCATCTCTCAGATCAGCAGTCGCCATCACTGCAATCAGGAACAAGAAACGAAACTAAAAGTTCCTCTCTCTCTCTCTCTTTTTTATCTTCCCCTCTTACACAGCTCAGCAAAACAGTCAGACAGATCAGCAGGAGAGCAGGGGGCTAGGCTTAGGGAACTGTTCCAAACCATTAAAAATCATGAAAAGTCTGTATATATATATATATATATATATATATATATATATATATATATATATATAGTTCAAAATGGACCAGCACTCCGGCAGTTTTGTCAAACACATCACTCGTGTATTCCGTTTCGGCCCTCGTTGGGGCCCAACGTTTCGGCCCTCGTTGGGGCTTTTAACCTTGATAAAGGCCCCAATGAGGGCCGAAACGGAATACACGAGTGATGTGTTTGACAAAACTGCCGGAGTGCTGGTCCATTTTGAACTGTGGATATTATACTTTGACCGTGCACCCACCATTGACCAGTGTATGAGTGCAGGTACTTTCGGAATCTTATATATATATAAAGTCAAAGCTTTTTTACATTGAATTTGCCCATTTGCGGTCAAAGTAAAATCGTTCGATCAAACGATTAAATCCTTCGAATCAAACAATTCAAAGGATTTCAGCGATCGATTGAACAATTTTACTTTGACTTCCAAAAACTTAGAAATATGCTCTGGAAGGTCCCCATAGGCTAACATAGCACCTAGGCAGGTTTAAATTGGCAAAGTATTGAAGTCAAAGTTTTTCTAAAGAGACAATACTTCGATTATCGAATGGTCGAATAGTCGAATGATTTTACTTCAAATCGAAGGTCGAAGTCGTAGTAGCCTATTCGATTGTCAAAGTATCCAAAAATTACTTTGAATTTCAAATTTTTTAACTTAGAAAATTCCCTCGATTTCACTTTGTCCCTTGATAAATCTTCCCCTTACAATTGGTTAAACAACTTCATTGGATGTTTCTTTATGTCTATCCTAGTCATCCGAGCATTGGTACTTGGTTTAAATGTACTTGTTATAATTATGTTTTGTGTCATAAGGCGCTGTACTTGCTCCCCTGCTTCAGCTCTTATTTGATTTTAGTTTATTATCTGACTTTAAACCAGTTGTATAAGGGGAGGTCTGAAAAAAAATATATTATGGTTCATATTATGACTTTCTATATGAATTGTTACATTTAAAATTGTTTAAGTAGTTTATGTGTATAATCCAACTCATATATACAGCAGGTTTCTTATGACATGCTACATATATAGACATTAATGTATTTTCACTATTGTGAGGTTTCCTGAGTGCCAACGATGTGTAGTTGAGTCATTTCCTGGAGCAGGAAGAAAGTCCTATAGCCCCCCTGCTCTGTCTTGTTATGAAAGTCAAGCTACACTCCTATTCTTGTACATCCTTATTTTAGTCTATGCTCCCCCCACAGAGAAAATAGAACTATAACTCACAGGCCACTGCTGTGTATAACACACCTCCACTGTTCTCTCAGGGACCCTTCTCAGTTTAATTTCTCTAGCCAATTACAATAATGTGAGATGTGTTTCTACATCTTAGAGGGGAAAAATGAAATAATAGATAATTAAAAAGGAGAATGGACCACCAATGATGGGTAAATTGTCTGTATAAAAAACAAATAAAATAATATAAAAAATTAATGGCACTTCCCCAATTCCCTAAAGACGCTAAAAGAAGACCCAAGCCAGGTGGGTGCAAGAAATGTAATTGTGGCCCTATAATGTCATATCAAACTGTGTTTACATAATGCAAAAGCCCTGCTGCCAGAGGTCAAAGGGTTAACTCTAATAGGAACATGAGACAGAATTGAAGAACTGCAGAATTATAATAAATCTCAAACCCGGTGTATCCCCAGTCCAGTGGTCTAATAGAACTACAAGTATACACCCTGGCTATATTTTAGTAGCGTTTATTAGACCACAAAGCTTGCGAACTGTTGGACACAGGAAACCGTTACTTGTACAACATGTTTTCCAGTAATACTTGCAACTCCTCAGATGTAACTACTTTCTTAACCCTGTATGGTAATTCCGTGTACATCTTCCTTATAGTGAATGCTCTGTAATATGTATATAAACATGTGACATTTGAAGATCTCTGTGTCATACTAAGTGTGACAGGCTTCCCAAGATTCCAGTGTTTTATCTAATAAATAAATCAGTTATTCTAAAGAACCTTCTGGTAAGCAAATTACCAACAAAACACACAAAAAGATGACCCCAAAAGCATATATTTTTGGAAAGGACACATTCAAAAGAATCCAAAATGGTTAACTCTCTCTTTCTACTCTGTACTAGTCGCAATACTTTCCCAAACTGTTGGTTTTCATGAAATAGCTGAAAATTGTCTCAAAGCTTCCACTTTCTTATATCCCTTGTAGCATAACTTACCAAGAATAAGATTATGAAAGTATCTGCTATTTAGAGACCCCAAAATAAAGTTAGCGCATATAATTTGTTCCTAGAAGTCACTTCAGCTACTGAATAATCATCACCTTTACTGCATTTTTTACGGGGTAAAAACACAAAAAGATACTGTACGTTGACTAAGTCTTCCGACTCCAAATTAACGAGTCACAGAAGAGACTCCGTGCTGCTCACTGGTATAACCCCGGGCCAGTGCAGTTTTCTGCTGATAGGAGCACTGGCCTGGGGTTTCAAGTAAGTTAAAGGGGACCTGTCACCCTAAGAAATAATTTCAAATTCTTTTCTATCATGTTAGTTGAGCAAAATAAACTTTATTTACACTGTATTTATTATTTAAATTTTGTTTCCTTCTGTCTTGGAATTATACAATCACAGCAAGCAGGCAGCTGCCATTTTGTGGACACGGTTATTAAGGGAAATTGTGTATCACCCCAAAATCTTGTGTATGAACCAGAATGGGGGACCTAATGTCCATGTGCAGTGCCCTACACAATTATAGAGCCTGAGGAGGGAAGGGGGAATGTGAGGAGAGCAGTGACATGTAGGAAGTGCTGAATGGAAAGTGAAAGTAATTGACTGCCCCTCCTCTATGCCACGGGCATAGAGGTGGGGCAGGTAATATTTGATTGACAGTTTAGATATTTAAACAACTTTATAACAGGTATGGATGTTTTAATGAAAAAAAAATTTGGTGTTCCATATTTAATTTGCAAAGGACTTTCATTGTGCAGCTTTTTATGTGTAGGTGACAGGTCCACTTTAATACAATCACTTGGGGTGCCTGACACTTAGCACCCCCAAATGCATGAAGACTTTCCTTCTACTTTAACAAGAATATGTGAAAAGTTCACAAAGTTTTAAACTAAGAGGAGTCGCCGTTCTGCAATTAAGGCCACCACATTTGATTGAGTAAAGGCATTTACCAGAGGTTGGTTGGTATGAGACCAGATGGTGTTGAAATGACAGAATCCAGAATCTGCAGTGGGAACGAAGAGCAAGAGGACTGAGACCATGATGTGAGGATAATTAATGTTTTGTACTGTCAATCCCTTAGTGACGCAGGAAACAGTGGATGTATAACTATCTTAAAATAACAGTAACACCAAAAAAATTAGTGTTTTAAAGTAATGTAAATATAATGTACTGTTGTGCTACACTGGTAGAATTTCCAAAACAGAACTATAGTTTATATAAACAAGCTGCTGTGTAGCCATGGGGGCAGCCATTCCAGCACAGGATACACAGTAGATAACAGATAAGTACTACTATAGTTTATATAAACAAGCTGCTGTGTAGCCATGGGGGCAGCCATTCAAGCACAGGATACACAGTAGATAACAGATAAGTACTACTATAGCTTATATAAACAAGCTGCTGTGTAGCCATGGGGGCAGCCATTCAAGCACAGGATACACAGTAGATAACAGATAAGTACTACTATAGTTTATATAAACAAGCTGCTGTGTAGCCATGGGGGCAGCCATTCAAGCACAGGATACACAGTAGATAACAGATAAGTACTACTATAGTTTATATAAACAAGCTGCTGTGTAGCCATGGGGGCAGCCATTCAAGCACAGGATACACAGTAGATAACAGATGAGTACTACAATAGTTTATATAAACAAGCTGCTGTGTAGCCATGGGGCAGCCATTCAAGCACAGGATACACAGTAGATAACAGATAAGTACTACTATAGTTTATATAAACAAGCTGCTGTGTAGCCATGGGGGCAGCCATTCAAGCACAGGATACACAGTAGATAACAGATAAGTACTACTATAGTTTATATAAACAAGCTGCTGTGTAGCTATGGGGGCAGCCATTCAAGCACAGGATACACAGTAGATAACAGATAAGTACTACTATAGTTTATATAAACAAGCTGCTGTGTAGCCATGGGGGCAGCCATTCAAGCACAGGATACACAGTAGATAACAGATAAGTACTACTATAGTTTATATAAACAAGCTGCTGTGTAGCCATGGGGGCAGCCATTCAAGCACAGGATACACAGTAGATAACAGATAAGTACTACTATAGCTTATATAAACAAGCTGCTGTGTAGCCATGGGGGCAGCCATTCAAGCACAGGATACACAGTAGATAACAGATAAGTACTACTATAGTTTATATAAACAAGCTGCTGTGTAGCCATGGGGGCAGCCATTCAAGCACAGGATACACAGTAGATAACAGATAAGTACTACTATAGTTTATATAAACAAGCTGCTGTGTAGCCATGGGGGCAGCCATTCAAGCACAGGATACACAGTAGATAACAGATAAGTACTACTATAGTTTATATAAACAAGCTGCTGTGTAGCCATGGGGGCAGCCATTCAAGCACAGGATACACAGTCTATAATAGATAAGTACTACTAATAGATAGATAAAATTTGATTTTCAAAACTGGGATACAAATTGAAATGAGAGAGGCCTGTTTCACAAACTTTCCTTCTTAATTTAAGCCATTTGTTAAAGGATATTTGATTCATTGAATTCATTTAAACTCCCTTTGTAATAGTTTTTTAATAGATGATAAAATAATATTGGTGAAAGAGACTCTAATAAGTATCCAATTAGCCTTTGGCAGATCATCATCATCATCATTTATTTATACAGCGCCGACAAGTTACACAGTGCTTTACCTTAGTTATAACAAACAGGGAATAAATGGTGAATAACAAACAAGGGTTACAGATACAATAAGATTAGAGGGCCCTACACATGAGAGTTCACAAACTAAACATTAGGGTAAAATTGAGACATTAGGATTTTAGAAACAATTTTGTGATTTTTGCTACAACAATGATTGATTTATTAAGGTACATTGAATAAGCTTCTTTAAACAGGTGGGTCTTTAAGGAGCGCTTGAAAGTTTGGAAAGAAGGAGAAAGGCTCAAGGCAGAGAGTTCCAGAGAAAAATAGAAGCTCAATAGAAGTTTTGTAGATTGGAATGGTCAGAAGTGATGAGTAAGGAATAGGGACCTTTAGACTTTGCCAGTAGAAGATCATTGGTTACTTTGGTGAGTGCAGTTTCAGTTGAGTGTGATGGGCAGAAGCCAAATTGCAGGGGGTTGAGGAGGGAGTTGTGAGTGAGGTGATGATCAGGCGTTTGTAAACAAGACTTTCTGGTTATTTGGATGCGAATGGAAGAAGGGAAACTGGACGATATTTAGTGGGAGAGCTGGGAACAAGGGAATGTTTTTTGAGGATAGATGTAGTGTATTTGTCTGTGACTTTACCACTGGAGTAATATAGAGGGCGCTGTGTTGCACCTGCAGCAGTTTCTCTCCAGTGCCTGTTCTGCTATGTCTTTTCTCTCTCTCTGGCACAGCATGGTTGCACCATGATGTCTGGTGTGTTAAAGGGGTTATTCACCTTCAAACAACTAGTTGGTTTCAGATAGATCACCAGAAATAACGACTTTTTCCAATGACTTTCTATTTCCTATGTGTGACAGTTTTTCTAATATTTAAGTGTAATGTGTCATTTTTCACCCTCTGAAGCAGCTCTGGGAGGTGGGTCGCCGACCCTGTAAACTGTTCTAAATTGATACATTTAGTTGATACATTTCTTATCTTTGTCCCTGCTGAGCAGAATCCCTGAGTTTCATTACAGGCAGCTGTTAGACTTGATACAATAGTTACTGATACTCCAGAGATGCTGCTGAGAAATGGATCAACTCAATGTTGTAAAATTGTAACAGTTCAGAATCTGCACCTGAATTACTGAGCTGTCAGACTCAAACACCAGAGACACCAACATTCAACTTTACACTTAGATTTTGGAAAAAACTTAAAAAATAAATAATGGACAGTAATTAAAAAAAGTCTTTATTTCTGGGGAACAATCTAAAAACAACTGAATTGAAAAAAGTGTTTGGAAGGTGAACAACCTCTTTGTTATATGTTCATTGCTGAATAAACCTACAGAAAGTTGCTGTTAATGTGCCACCTGTTTCTGGAGCCTTAGTATCACATACAGAACACTGAGAGGCCACACAGTGAACACAACAAGAAGTTTTTCACAAGCGCAGTTACCAGGAATAGGAACATGTGATTAAGAAGTAGTTGGATGAAACATTTCTGTAACTACTCACCAGAACCTCAGAAGTCTCCAGTAAAAGTGAGTACCAGATACTGATCCTGCACATAAAACCTGTTTGTTAAACTGCATAGCAATGGATCATTTCAACCCCCACAGCCCATGTGTATAAGTGACAATCTGTCTGAAAACTGGTGCCGATGGGCCCAGAAATGTACATTATATGTCACAGCAGCAGGGCTGGAGCAAAAGCCTGAGCCCACAGAGATGATATTGTTACTGCACAGTATTGGGGATGAGGCACAGGAGGTGAATAACACTATGGGGATTGTACAGACACAAGCTGCAGACAGATCCCTTGACTCTGTGGCATTTCAAGCCTATTTTCAGCCCAAAATGAATGTTGTATTTGAAAGACACCAGTTTTGGACCAATACTTTTGTAGAAAATCAAGGCATAGACAAATTTGTTACTGAACTGAAACTAAAAGCAGCTAACTGTGAATTCAAAGACCAGGAGGAGTGCTTGAGAGACAAAATAGTCTTCAGTATTATAAATCCCCATTTAAAGGGGAAGTTGCTTGAATGCAGAGAGTTAACTCTAGAAAGGGCAATCAAAATATGTAAAGCTAAAGAAATAACATCAGCTCAAACAACTGCAATGGCAAGTGCCACTATAGACAGCAGTGTCCATGCTATACAAATCCCACCCAGAGAGACACAACAAGCCCCTAAGTACAGTAAAGGTTCTTCCTCTGCGACTCTACAGCCTGAATCAAGTGCTCAGACAAAGCCATTCAGCAGATGTGGCAGCACAGCGCCCCCTATATTACTCCAGTGGTAAAGTCACAGACAAATACACTACAATAGGAGTGATTAGTGCTTGTTTGTATAAGGATGGAAAAGTACCAGTAGAGAGTGAAAGGTTAAATAGGTGGGTAAGTGCAGGAGAGAGTGTATCAGAGATTGGATAGAGGAGGTGAGAGGG
This sequence comes from Xenopus laevis, assembly GCF_017654675.1. Taxonomy (NCBI): domain Eukaryota; kingdom Metazoa; phylum Chordata; class Amphibia; order Anura; family Pipidae; genus Xenopus; species Xenopus laevis. The sequence continues at coordinate 230,926,775 of NC_054371.1, forward strand.
TATGGGGTAAAGGGAGTAGGTTGTGGGGTTTGAGGAGACTAGAAGTTTGTTAACTACATCTAGTGTTGCAGGGGTGAAGGAGTGCAAAGTAGATGTGAGTGGACTACACGTTAGTCTGAGATTGTTGTCGGACGGTATGCTCAGTCTAATGAGATTGATTTTATCATTAAAGGGATGAGCAAGATCTTGGGCAGTTACATCAATGGGTGGAGGGGACATAGGAGTGAGTTAAATGTGAAATTTGAAGTGGATGAAGTCAGGATCAGTTTGTGCCTTTCTCCACTGTTATTTAGCTGATCTACTACATCTTCTGAGTTACTGAGTTACACTAGTGTGTCAGGGTTGGGGTTTAGCTGGTCGGCTGTGACGGGTGATAGAAGGAGCAAGGGAGTTGAGAGCTGTTGAAAGAGCATCGTTGTAGAGAGAAGCTGCCCTATTTGGACAGGAAAGAGTTAATATGAGAGATGGGTTGTGCTGATACTGTTATATAATATATGTTATATATTATATGATAATTGTTGTGGATCAAATACATTAAGGTTTCTGTACGTGTGGGAGGAGAGAGATGGCTGTGATAGTGCAGGTGAAAGTGTTATCTGAAAGGAGAGTAGGTGATGGTCAGACAGGGGGTAAGGAGAGTTAGTAGGTTGGATGGGTGGCACGAGTGACAGAATAGAAGATCAAGAGCATGATCCTCAATGTGGGTAGGTGAGTTGCTTCTCTGAGAGAGACCAAATGAAGTTGTTAAAGAGAGAGAACTTTAGCTTCTATCTGTTACTGCTACAAGTAAACATTTTCTGCGCATTAGTCCAGATTGCAGTCCAGTCCTCTGAGTTCAGTTGTGGTGGCAAGTTCCTTTCCCATTTGATAATATATTGATGTTTTGGAGGGTTGTCCAGTGGCAGTTTATAAATCCTTGAAAATAAACATTTTTTTGGCAGCCCCGGTCTGGCCAAGAATTCAAAATGTAAAGGGTTTGTGCGTTTTGCTGTTTGCAAATATGGTTGAAGAAAGTGTCATGGGGCAAATTCACTAACTGGTGACAATTCGCCAGCGATGGCTTCACGCACATTGCAACACTTCGCCAGGCGTAAATATGCCTGGACAACGCTAATTCACAAAGATCCGCTAGTGAAAATAGAATAAGCCATTCGAAATTACGCTAGCGATGCCTAATTAGCATACGGTGTGCAGTTAAAGTACAATGGCCGTATACGCTGCAGTAAATATATTACATTACACAAGCCCAGGGAAACTTAATAAAATTAGATAAAGTTGTGATATTGCCCTACACATGTGCCCACAGTATAGTTTATGTGTCATATGTTAGCAAATGTAGGGGGGAAGGAGGGTACCCAAAAAAAATTACGATCTTTTTCAGTCTTTCACTCTGTAAATTGGAAAAGACACCAGCGTTTTTTGGGACATAGAAAAATGTTCAACTTTTTTTGGACCAAGTCTTATCTACTCTATTGCACTTTGCCTGGTCTGAGGTGGAGAAGGCAAGTCTGGCGATAGAGGTAACGTTCAGTAAAATCCAAAAATTTGTGAATTAGCGTAGTTATGTCCATTCGCCTGTAAAAAAATTTGCCTGGCGTTAGAGTGCGAAGTTGCGCCAGAGTCTATCTCCTTCATTTACGCCAGCGCCTGTTGGTAAATTGGCGAAGTCACAAAATGAAGTAACGCTGGTGAATTTCACCAGCTTTAGCCACTTCACCCTTTAGTAAATTTCCCCCATAGTTGGAAGTATTAAAATTGTTTAAGCTGAGCAGTTGGGGCTTTTTGAATAAGTTCTCCATATGTCAGAAGCAAGTTAGTGGGAGTCAGTAGACTGTGTAGAGAGTTGTTTTTTGCCACCTGATGCAGAAGTCTTGGGATGTACCAGGGGTAAAGTCTGGGTTCTTTAAGTAGTTTGTGTTCAAGGGATTTGCCAATTTTATGTAAAGACTCATTTTAACTTTGTTCCAGATTCCCAGGGTGTGTTGTGTAGGTCAGAAGAGAAAGGAGTTGGTTGTTTGTTAGAAGACCATATTCAAGAGTTAAGGTGGCTACCTAGGGCCAGCTCATTTTCAATGTGACTCCATATTGTGTTAGGTTCCCATTGGGACCAAGCCAGTAGCTGTCATAGGAGGCATGCCTCATAGTATCTTTGTAGTGATGGGACACCAAGGCCCCCATTTCTGATCGGGGTGGTCAATGTTGCCCTAGATATCCTATGGCACTTGTTTCCCCAGATAAACTTATAAACTTATGGAGCAAGGCCTGGATGTCCTTAAAGGAATTGTTCAGTATAAAAATAAAAACTGGGTAAATAGATTTACATCTACATCTAAATTTACATCTAAATCTATTTACACAGTTTTTATATTCACACTGAACTGTTCCTTTAAAGGCTCTGAGGGGGAAAGGGATAGGTAGCATCTCGAATAAGTACAAAATCTTAGGAAAGAATATTCATTTTCACTGTGGCTAAGTAAGTGTTCCATCTTTGTAAAGTAGTGTTTTGTTGATTAGTGGGACAAAGTTACAGTCAAACAGCTTGTTGTATGAGGGGGTGATATTTGGGCCTAGGTAGCTTATAAAATTTGGTATCCAGTTGTACTTAAATTCAAATTGTAAACTTCATAAAGTCATTTGGGATGGCTGAACTGGAAGGGCTTTTTTTTTTATTTTTATTTTTTGCTAAAATTGATCTTGTGTCCTTATAGTCTACTGTATTTCACCAGTTCTTTATGCAGAGATGGCAAAGTTAATAAAGGGTTAGTAATGGTTAATAGTACATCATCCGCAAATAGAGAAAGCTTGAACTGTTCATGATAGACCTTTACCCCATGTGATATCTTTATTGTTTCTAATCACTGCTGCTAGAGGCTCTATACTAAGAGCATATAATAAAGGGGAAAGGGGACACCCTTGTCTTGTACCAGTGGAGATTGGAATGGGGCTGTGAGCTTGACCTGGGAGCTTCAAATAAGTTGATGAGGTGTTATATAAGCTTTTTTGGAGTATTGGAGGAAGGCAAATAGAAAAAGCCATCTTAAGTGATTGAATGCCTTTTTAGCATCTAGGCTTAGTAGAAGCATTGGTTGTTTTTGCCTTTTTGTAATTTCTAAAAGATAAATTACCCTTCTTGTAGTGTCCCCCACCTTCCAGCCCTCGATAAATCCCACCAGGTCTTTGTGTATTAGATGTGGGAGTATGGGGGCAAGATGGTTAGCAAGGATCTTAGAAAAAAGTTTTAAATCTGAATTTAGTTAGGATTTGGGCCTGTAGTTGGTACATAATGTTGTGTCCTTTCCCTCTTTAGGGATTAAAGCTAAATATGAGGTAAGAACTGTGCTCCGCATAAGAGTTCCTTGAAGATATTGAAGATATTTATTAAAGAGATCCATAAGAAGTAGCAAAGGAATGCAAGAAGGTCTCATAGTATTTGTATGAGAACCCATTGGGTACTTGGATTTTAGCTTTGGGCATTGACTTGAGTGTCTCTGCTATCAGGAGTGATGGGGTCATTACATAATTGTAGGTCTGACTCTGTAAATTTTGGTACGTTTTCTTCTGTGAAAAAAATTGTAAGAGGATTTAGTTCTGACACTTTATGGATTGGTAATTGCAATTCTAGATTATAAAGACAGTTTTGAATCCGAAGCGAGTGTCTTATAGACAGTACTGAATCCTAATTGAGTCTCTTATAGACAGTACTGAATCCCAAGTGAGTCTCTTATAGACAGTACTGAATCCCAAGTGAGTATCTTATAGACAGTACTGAATCCTAATTGAGTCTCTTATAGACAGTACTGAATCCCAAGTAAGTCTCTTATAGACAGTACTGAATCCCAAGTAAGTCTCTTATAGACAGTACTGAATCCCAAGTGAGTCTCTTCTAGACAGTACTGAATCCCAAGTAAGTCTCTTATAGACAGTACTGAATCCCAAATGAGTCTCTTATAGACAGAACTGAATCCCAAGTGAGTCTCTTATAGACAGTACTGAATACCAAGTGAGTCTCTTATAGACAGTACTGAATCCCAAGTGAGTCTCTTATAGACAGTACTGAATCCTAATTGAGTCTCTTATAGACAGTACTGAATCCCAAGTGAGTCTCTTATAGACAGTACTGAATCCCAAGTGAGTCTCTTATAGACAGTACTGAATCCCAAGTGAGTCTCTTATAGACAGTACTGAATCCCAAGTGAGTCCCTTATAGACAGAACTGAATCCCAAGTGAGTCTCTTATAGACAGTACTGAATACCAAGTGAGTCTCTTATAGACAGTACTGAATCCCAAGTGAGTCTCTTATAGACAGTACTGAATCCTAATTGAGTCTCTTATAGACAGTACTGAATCCCAAGTGAGTCTCTTTTAGACAGTACTGAATCCCAAGTGAGTCTCTTATAGACAGTACTGAATCCCAAGTGAGTCTCTTATAGACAGTACTGAATCCCAAGTGAGTCTCTTATAGACAGTACTGAATCCCAAGTGAGTCTCTTATAGACAGTACTGAATACCAAGTGAGTCTCTTATAGACAGTACTGAATCCCAAGTGAGTCTCTTATAGAAAGTACTGAATCCCAAGTGAGTCCCTTATATACAGTACTGAATCCAAAGTGAGTCTCTTATAGACAGTACCGAATCCCAAGTGAGTCTCTTATAGACAGTACCGTATCCCAAGTCAGTCTATTATAGACAGTACCGAATCCCAAGTGAGTCTCTTATAGACAGTACTGAATGCAAAGTGAGTCTCTTATAGACAGTACTGAAACCCAAGTGAGTCTCTTATAGACAGTACTGAATCCCAAGCGAGTCCCTTATAGACAGTACCGTATCCCAAGTGAGTCTCTTATAGACAGTACCGTATCCCAAGTGAGTCTCTTATAGACAGTACTGAATCCCAAGTGAGTCTCTTAAAGACAGTACCGTATCCCAAGTGAGTCTCTTATAGAAAGTACCGTATCCCAAGTGAGTCTCTTATAGACAGTACTGAATCCCAAGTGAGTCCCTTATAGACAGTACCGTATCCCAAATGAATGTCTTTTAGACAGTACTGAATAGTAGGTGAGTCTGTTATAGACAGTACTGAATCCCAAGTGAGTCTCTTATAGACAGTACTGAATCCCAAGTGAGTCTCTTATAGACAGTACTGAATCCCAAGTGAGTCTCTTATAGACAGTACCGAATCCCAAGTGAGTCTCTTATAGACAGTACTGAATGCAAAGTGAGTCTCTTATAGACAGTACTGAAACCCAAGTGAGTCTCTTATAGACAGTACTGAATCCCAAGCGAGTCCCTTATAGACAGTACCGTATCCCAAGTGAGTCTCTTATAGACAGTACCGTATCCCAAGTGAGTCTCTTATAGACAGTACTGAATCCCAAGTGAGTCTCTTAAAGACAGTACCGTATCCCAAGTGAGTCTCTTATAGACAGTACCGTATCCCAAGTGAGTCTCTTATAGACAGTACTGAATCCCAAGTGAGTCCCTTATAGACAGTACCGTATCCCAAATGAGTCTCTTATAGACAGTACTGAATACTAGGTGAGTCTGTTATAGACAGTACTGAATCCCAATTGAGTCTTGTTGTTATATTTGTACCTCTATGACCTCGTACGTAAAGCAAAACCATGAAATAACACAAGTACAAATACAATGAGGTAGTTCATTGAGTCCAATACAAGACAATAGGTTTTGCCTGGGAAAACAGTCGGTGTGTCACGTGGGTGGAACACAAACACTTGCCAAAGATACTCCCACATAACATAAGTTTATATACCCATTTTGATGTCACAGATGGGGGTGATAAAAATGGGGGTATACCAATACCATACATAGTCTCACTCCTCCTTGTACACTAAATGTCTAGATGATTTGCTTAGCCTTACATGTTTTTCACAGTATATTGCAACATATTGTTCCCAGTTCCAACTGTCCACAGCCTAGTAATCAGCTATTGGCTAATCATAGCCGTTGTGGTATTTCCAGTAATTGAGCAACACTTCTGCAAAAGGGGCCCCACGAGACATGCTGACACTCTGCTGACACTCTGGAATCTAAGTACCAGAGTGGAGATCACTTGTTTGTATGGCCTACTATAAGTTATATGAGTGACCATTGTCCACAGTAGACCATTAGCCCTTATAGTCCATCCTGCCTTGGGCCTATAGCGTTATGGTGTCATAGAGGGCGGGGATAACAGATACTGACCCTCTGACACTAGCCATTCGTCCGTCTTAGGAATTAGACCGTTCCAGATATATTTTATATTAACAGTCTCTTATAGACAGTACCGAATCCCAAGTGAGTCTCTTATAGACAGTACTGAATCCCAAGTGAGTCTCTTATAGACAGTACTGAATCCCAAGTGAGTCTCTTATAGACAGTACTGAATCCCAAGTGAGTCCCTTATAGACAGTACCGTATCCCAAGTGAGTCTCTTATAGACAGTACCGAATCCCAAGTGAGTCTCTTATAGACAGTACCGAATGCCAAGTGAGTCCCTTATAGACAGTACCGTATCCCAAGTGAGTGTCTTATAGACAGTACCGTATCCCAAGTGAGTCTCTTATAGACAGTACCGAATCCCAAGTGAGTCTCTTATAGACAGTACCGAATCCCAAGTGAGTCTCTTATAGACAGTACTGAATCCCAAGTGAGTCTCTTATAGACAGTACTGAATCCCAAGTGAGTCTCTTATAGACAGTACTGAATCCCAAGTGAGTCTCTTATAGACAGTACTGAATCCCAAGTGAGTCTCTTATAGACAGTACTGAATCCCAAGTGAGTCTCTTATAGACAGTACTGAATCCCAAGTGATTCTCTTATAGACAGTACTGAATCCCAAGTGAGTCTCTTATAGACAGTACTGAATCCTAATTGAGTCTCTTATAGACAGTACTGAATCCCATGTGAGTCCTTTACTGTGGAGACCTTTTGTTTTTATCTCCCATTCTGTTGTATTTTTTCATTTTCTATGATTTTTTCTTAAAAAAAAAACCAGGAATTGTAGTATAATCTTTATTGAGAATACAGTATATTACAAGTCAATTGAACAGAATATAAAGCAGTATTCAGGCATTAAGCTTCATGTTTAAAGTTTCCAGAATATTTTGGGTTAAATGCACAGGACTGTGAGTGGTTTGGAGGGGAAGGGGTTAAAAATGAAATCTCTTTACAGCAATAATTCTCTTTCATCCCCTGCCTGGTGCTGCTGATCCCTCTCTGTACTGAGTTACACTGTTATATGATTCCTCTGAATGTCAGACACTCTGTGTTTGTTCTGCAGCAAATAAGTGGTTAACTGTTGGTTTAATGAACTGGTCTGTATGAGGGGAAGGCAGTGTCATAAGGAGGGTTAAACAGTCACACACTTACACATACATTTTTGGGGATTGGGGGGGTCACTTACACTCACTGCACTTACACACACGTGCACACGCACACACGCGCACATAACATGTAATTTACCAATTGTACACACGCACACGCACATACATGGCATTGTGGCTTTTTTTTTTCTTATCGCATCGTCTCTTTTGTTGGCTGAAAAAAATGATTTATTGCCATTACGAATAGCGTATTCGCTAACCGTACTGTGCAATACCTTTTGTATGTTATTTCGATGATTATATTGCAATTTTGGGTATTTTGGTGCATTTTTAGCCATTTTATTGAATTTTTAGCCATTTTATTGCATTTTCAGCTCTGCATATGTTGTGTTCACTTGTTTCTAGCTGTATAACCTGTTTGGCCCAACTAAAATATTCAAACTGTGATTCTGACGGCCGATAACACTAGTCTGGAAAAAAAACATTGATTTTTGTGGTTTTATTAGATTTTTTTGCATTTCACTCTTTACTGCCTTATTTTGTTTTGCCTTGTAAATTTTATCTACTATATATCCATTTAGGGGTCTCTGTGCGCCACATAGTTTGGTATATCTATGCATATTGGGCATCAAAGTGTTCAGTAGACCCCTGGCGTTCATATTTAGGATGTTTTATGCTGATAAGTTACGAAATGCGGGGCATATAATGGGGTAAAATTCAAGCTTTGTGACGATTTTCAGAAATTTGATAAAAACCGTTATGTTCAGCATTGCTTTGCAGTTTGGCAGTTTGCAGTAGAAACACATATTTACCCATATTGGATTCGTCAGAATGTGTACTTTCTGAAAATATATGGTTTTCTGGGGTCTCTGTACTGTTAGGGGGGTCTAATGTCACATAATACACACACCGGGTGCTTATGTTGCAGCAGCCAGCGCGTCAGCTGAGAAAATGTATATACATATTGTCATTTGGGGGTCTCTGTGCACCACATAGTTTGGTATATCTATGCATATTGGGCATCAAACTGTTTAGTAGACCCCCATGTTTATATTTAGGATGCTTTATGCTGGTAATGATACATGGACAATACGATGCTGGAAAGTTGAAGCTTTGAGGCAATTTTCAGATATTTCACCAAATCCGCCAAATTTGGCAAAGCCTTGTGACTCAGTAGTTTGGAGCAGAAAGGCATGGGTACCCATTTTAGATTCTGTAGAATGTGTACTTTCCAAAAATATATGGGGTTGGGGGGTAAACATATATTTCTGTGTTTTTATCCCACAAAAATGCAGTCAATGTGCTGATTTTTCATTAGCTGAAGTTACCCACAGGACTATTTGTATGCGCTAACTTCATTTTGGGGCCTCTAAATGCCATATACTTTGGTAAACCTATGCACAGTGGGCACCAAACTGTTTGGAGGACCCCTGGCAATCACAATTTGGGTGCTTTTTTGTGATACGTAATGATACATGGGCGATATGATGTTGGAAAGTTGAAGCATTGAGGCAATTTTCAGATATTTCACAAAAACCGTCAATTTTGGGAAAGCCTTGCGACTCAGTAGTTTGGAGCAGAAAGGCATGGGTACCCATTTTAGATTCTGTAGAATGTGTACTTTCCAAAAATGTATGGGTTTGGGGGGTAAACATATATTTCTGTGTTATTACACCACAAAAATGCAGTCAATGTGTTGATCTTTCATTAGCTGATATATTATTCAAATTGCAGGTGAGTGATTGCTCACCAAAGTTAATCACAACTCAAAGGAGATAATTAACTGATTAAAATACAACTGTCACTTAAATTAAAGTGCACTTAAATATGGAGTGTGAGGATTGTCTGAACAGAAACCAGGTCTGGGGATACTGAGCAAAGTACCCCATCTATTGCCCACTGGTCAGCAAATTCTTTCAACCGACCAGTAAACACTGCTTGGGTGTACTCTGCTCGGATGCGGGAACGCACCAGCACTTGGAACAAGACCTCTGCTGGCAGAGGATTCCCACCTTCCAAACATCGCTTTCTAGATCTATGGATGACTAATTTAGCTAAAGCCAGGAGCAAGTTGGAGAGAAGGTCTTTCTCTTTATTGTCCCGGGATACTGGGCGTCCAAAAATATAAACATGAGGGGAAAAGTGTAACCAGAACTGCAGGTAAAGCTTCCTCAAAAGAGCCAATAGAGGTTGCAGTGTGGCACACGTAAAATAAGCATGAAACACAGACTCTCCTTTGCCGCAGAATGGACAAGCAGCTGGGGAGTCTGTAAAACGAGCTAAATACTCTCCCATGCTCAATGCACCATGCTGCACTTTCCAACTCAAGTCTCCAGTTGGTCTAGGCACCAAACTGGAATAAAGAGCTCGCCACTGAGGTCTTTCACCTTCATTAAGCACACGTCTCCAGATGGTATCATAGCGGGATATGAGGGCAAGGAAGTGTACAGTGTGAAGCATTAGAGAGTACAACAGCTTTCTTGTTATATCATGAAAGCGTGTCAATGGAAAATTCTCCAACTGGGGGAAGGAGGTGCTTGGGGGGATTGACGGGTTTTAGGTGCTATTATTATGTCTGGAGGTGAGGAGTTCCAAGGTGGACGGGGCTCTCCAGCATGTAAAACCCCATCAATGAAGGTGTGAGAATCAGGAGAGATTGTGTCCTTGATTTCCTTGAGCAGACAATGTGGAACCCTAGTGGTGAGGAATCCCATGCGTTGCATAACTGCTTGAGAGTCCACCCAATCTGATTTCTCAAAATCCAGGAGATCTTCAACTCTGGTTAACCGAGCCTGGCAAAGGCGACGGCGGATGCTGATGGATTCTAACATCCTAGTCTTAAAAGATGGATTGTAAAGTAGGGGCTCATTTAGAATGTCTTCCCCTTCAATGGCTCCTTGCCTTAACATGGATACCATGCTCCAGGTCTTTAGCGTGTCTTGGTAGTAAGCCGGTAGGGTTGAAAGGTTTCTTAGGAAACCCTCAGGTTCAATGATAAACAATTGCCGGTCATATCCCATATTTCTTACCTGGCGATAAAAACTCGAGTACACCACTGTGGAGAAGGATCTGCATACAAGTATCTCTGTATTTGCTGGAGACGGAAGGTGTGCACTTGAGAATGTATACACACGACTCCCTGCCCTCCCTCTTTCAACGGGAGGCTTGAGACACCTGCAGAAACCCAATGCTTTCCTATCCAGAGAAAGTCCAGTAACCTTCTCTGGATCTTAGCAATGAATTCTTGGGTTGGGCTAAGACATATCAGCTGGTACCAGATCTGAGAGGCCACCAGCTGATTAATCACCAAAGCTCTCCCCCTCATAGAAAGTACTTTAGCAAAACCCTTCCACTTTCCAAGGCGGGTTAGTACACGCTCCTCAAGTTCAATGAAATTCTGTGAGACAGGATACTCCTCAGCTGATAGGTAGACGCCTAAATATTTAATGATGTTACTCTCCCACGAGATGTCACGAAAAGCAGGAGGCAGGAAATCTACCTGTAGAGAACCCTCTAGAAGACCTGAGCTCTTGGACCAGTTGATCCGGGCAGATGAGGCAGCAGCATAGACTTCTTGACACTCTTGTGCCCACTCAAGATCAACTAGGTCCTGGGCCACAAGAATTACATCATCAGCGTAGGCTGAGAGAACGACCCTCATGTCGGGTTCTTTGAGCACCAGTCCCGTGAGACTTTTCCTTAAGAGACACAGGAAGGGCTCAATGGCCAGCGAGTACAGTTGTCCCGACAAGGGGCATCCTTGCCGAACTCCTCGTCCAAAGGCCAGAGGTGCAGTCAGAGACCAGTTGATTTTAACTAAACACTCTGCAGAGGCATACATTGTTTTCAGGTAGCCCACAAACTGTGGGCCAAAGCTATAGGCTTGCAGAGTGCCTAGAAGATATTGGTGATCCACCCTGTCAAATGCCTTCTCTTGATCCAGAGAGTGAAAAGCAAGAGATAGACCAGTCCTTCTCGCAAAATGTAGTAAGTCTCGGATTAAAAAGACATTATCAAAAATTGTCCGACCAGGGACTGTATAGGACTGGTCAGGATGAATCACCTCTGCCAGCACAGATTTGAGCCTGAGTGAGATAGCTTTGGCCACGATCTTATAGTCTGTGCTGAGCAGTAAGACTGGTCTCCAGTTCTTAATAAGACGGAGATCCCCCTTCTTAGGAAGTAGTGATAACACTGCTCGACGACATGAAAGTGGCAACTCACCTTTCTTGAAGGCCTCAGTTAAGACCCTATGGAAATCAGGGCCCAGAGTATCCCAGAAGAACTGGAAGAACTCTATGGTCAGTCCATCAAGCCCAGGAGATTTATTGTGGGGCATTAAACAGAGTGCTTGAGAGAGTTCATCTAGAGTGATTGGTGTTTCCAACCTCTCTTTTCTCCTCTCACTGACCACTGGAAGCCCATCCCATAGCTCCTCACAGGCATCTGGAGAGATGGGATCTTGGGAAATAGGTTCTGATAGAAGGACCGGGCTCTGTCCCGGATAGCCTCCGGATCCTCAAGGGGGGTTCCATCCTCCGCAAAAAGGCATGTGATTTGTTTTTGATTCCCCTTCTTCTTCTCCAGAGCATAGAAGAATCGCGAACCACGATCCATATCACAAAGTAACTGCATCCGGCTTCGCACAAAGGCACCACGAGCCTGTCGTTGTTCCATGTTACGCAGCGCTTCTTTCCTTTCTAGGTATTCACACTGAAGGGCTTGGTCTTCGGAGCCTGATAGCCTTTGCTCAAGATCAAGCACCTCCCCATTCAGTGCCTCAATCTCTGCATTGCGCTGCCCGCTCACACTTTTGGTATACTCTTGACACAAGAGCTTTAGGTGAACCTTGCCTACATCCCACCACTGATTCAATGTGGCAAATTCATGCTGAAAGGCCCTCCAGCCTCTCCATGTATCCCGGACTGACTTTGCAAAACCCTCATCTTCTAATAAAAGTGCTAGTAAGCAGCTTTTGGCAGAGATGGTGCGATTGACATTCTCAGGGATACACAATTGTGGTCTGAGAATGGTGCCAATCTAATGGTGCTCGACTGGGCTTGTGACATGAGATGGCTCGATATATATATCCTATCAATCCGAGATTGAGAAACATGACCATCTCTCACCCTGACATAGGTAAAGGCAACCGTCTCTGGGTTCTGTTCTCTCCAGACATCAACCAAGGAGAAATGAGCAATTAGTTCTCGCAAAACTGACTTAGAGGAGTCCCTTTTCTTTGGTACATTGCAATCTCGAGCATTAAGGGTGTAATTAAAATCACCCCCTATAATCAAGGCTTCGTCAGAGTCAATTGTCTCCATGTAGGCTGACAAATTTTCAAAGAACCGTGCCCTCTCTGGTCCGGTAGTAGGAGCATACACATTCATTAGATTATATGTTCTACCTGACTCCCGGACCCGAAGATGCAATAGACGGCCAGGGATGACAGAGGTAGCACTCAGGACCTCTGGCTGGAAGGAATCTGAGAAAAGGGTCACCACCCCACATGATGTCCAAGTGAGGTGATTAAAAAAGACCCTTCCCTTCCACTCCAGATTCCAGCTTGCTTCAAGCTCTGGAGTGGTGTGGGTCTCTTGGAGGAAACTCACAGAGTACCCTCCTTGATGAAGAAAGGAGAGTACCTGAAACATTTGGAAAGGATTCCGACAGCCATTAGTATTAAGTGTGCTTATACTCAAGGCCATTACCGAGTCTTAGGAAGTGCTTTAACCTTCATCAAGGTCTGATGAGACAAACATTTTTTTTGAAACTTCATTATACGGAGATATTCCGCTGTTCCATAGTTCTTGGCCTCTTTTATGACCTTAACTGGTCTCACAGAATTGATAACTAAAGGCAAATCATGCCACTTCTCTAGAGCCATGTGCAGCTTCTTCTCTAATTTAACACCAAGGGTGCTCTCAAGAAACTTTTTGAGTTCCTCAGCAGGGATGATTTGGGTAGAAGGATTTGCCACTCCTATGTCAACCTCCTCTTCGATGTTCCCCTCATCCATCAGCTCTTCCTGGCTAAGGGATTGATAATTTCCCCTCTCCACTAGAGCTTTGAGAATCTCTCCACAAGTTGTTACAGGAAAAGTATCAAAATCACTTTTCTGGAGACCCTGCAATGGCTCAGGTGTTCCCTCAACTTCACTTGAAACACATTTGGAAGTGTTTTACACAGGAGCAACAGAACTAATTAGCTCCCCAGCAACAGGTAGAGTTTTGGAGGCTCGATGATTAGCCTCTGCCCTCTCCACTACCTCCTGTGCTTTCTGGATGGCAATAACATTTGGGTCAGTTGAAGACAAGGGAGGAGAGATTTTAGCATGAATAGTAGAGGTTGTCTGGCTACCCTCCTCCGTATTTACAACTCCACCCTCACCATCCTTCTCAGCAGTTTTATCTGCAGGGTCCTCTATGGGGGTTAGCCCAATATTCTCCCCCTCCTGGAGTGAAACACCCTGAGGCACTAAAAACTGAGGCTGGTTGCAGTTCCCAAATCTCAGCACTTCAGGAACACTGACTGCCCACTCTGCAGGAGTCTCATTAGGTGTCTCTTTACACTCCAAGGGAAGATCTTCCAAATGATTTTGAGGCAGATACTGCACCCCTGACTCTGTGGGGAGCCCAACACTACCATGTTCAAGGCCATGCAGACCATTAACCTCATTATTCCCCACCTGGTCTGGAGGCAAGAGTGCATGGTCTGACACCGGTTGATCGTGACCAACATTTGGGCCAGACAATGTCACCACATGAGGAGCAGAAGTTTTGCTGCCCTTTTTACCCTTGGATGGGGGTGCTCCATCATTCACCACTGATGCCCATTCCTCAGGTACCAGCCAGTTTGATTTAAATTTCCTCTTTTTCTTGGCATCTGAAGAGGAAAGGCCACTATCTGCCCCAACCCCAACAGGTGTTGCAATCATGGGTACCCCCACACCCTCAGGGGTGCCCATAACAGGGGTACACTTTTTTGTGGTAGGAACAACTGTGACCCTGGGGGAAGCTTTGACATGTTTTCCCCCTTCTCTTTTGCCACAATTGTAAGACATGCTGCAGCCTTAGATGTCTTCAGTGAAGAAGGAGGAGGTTTGGATGTTGTAGAGGTGGGTTGTGTAACAGCCACCTTGAGGTTCTTTAGTGAAGGAGATATCCCCTTTGAGGACCCTGATGAAATAGACCCAGCAGGATAAGATGTTTTATTTGAGGCACTGGCAGCAGGAAAAGGGGCTGTGGTCTTAATTTGCCCTTTGGGGCAACTCTGTGTGCCCCAGGTTCTTGCAAAGGAAGCACCTCACTTCCTCTGTGCTGTAAAATTTTTTATACAGCACCCCTTCAAATGGAACCCCGAAAGACCCCTCAATAGTGTCTTGCCCCCGAGGTAAAAGTAGTTGCACCTGCCTTTTAAAGGAAAGGACGTGCCTTAGTCTGCTCTCCTTACATCCCAGGGGAATTCTAGACATATTTGATTTTACCTCCCCAAGGGCTTGCAGGTGGGGGTACAATAAGTGGTCTTGCAGGAAGGGGGGCACATTAGATAAAACCACCCTTGTGCCCAATCCTTCTAGGGGTTCTACAGGGACATAACTCCCTCCCACTGTGATACCCCTCTGCACCAGAGCATGCACTGCAGTTAGTGTACGGGCAAAGATTATGGCTTTCCCATACATTTTACTTGCTGCCACTACTGCAGAGTGGCCCACCACTTCAGCTGCAGCCTTTATGTAAGCCTCTATGCCATGAGTGCTTGACATTAGGCATCTGACCCCATGCTTCCTTGTAAGCTTCTCTACCCCAGCAGTGACTTGGCTTGGGTTGCTGCCAGTAGCTACCGCGTGTGCAAATGTTTTAGCAGGGGTCACATTGGCTGCAGCAGCAGAAGTAGAGGCAATGGGACTTTTTGACATGGGCTCTGACTGGTGTTTCCTTGCAGAGCTACAGCTGGGTTTTCTGGTCCTTTTGCTTTAGAACCCAGAGATGGTTTTTTATAACTTTCCTTTTTATTCCCTCCCATTATTTTACAAAACACCACACAAAAGAAAGCTTTATACTATTGATTAACAAAAAAGTAAGTTTTAAAGTTGAGAAGCTGTGGCAGGGAGAGGGTTAATGTGAGCAGGTGCCTGGGAGCTGCACTGCTGCTGCTGGAAAAGATTTTATATTTATACTTATATTAAATCCTTCTCCCTTTAGCTTTCTCTCCTCACAGAACTGAGTGCAAAATCAAAATCCCCACTCAATCTGTACAATAAGTAAACAATTTGTGCTGAAACAACAGAAAAATCAAATGAAACTGACACCCAGGTGCGGGGGAGGGGTAGGGGATCTAACAGTGAGTTTGTAGCCCAGAGCAAGTGAAGGGAACTGCGATTTTTAGTAAAGAAAATCAACTCAAAACTTCCCAAATTTCACACACCAAGTGGACAACACATTCACACACCAAGTGATAACAAAAAATCCTGTCTCAAACAGGAATTTCAATGCTTAATTCAGCACTAAACAGAGAGCTTTCTCCTGTGTGTTGGTTCTTCATTAGATGAAGTTACCCACGGGACTCTTTGTATGCGCTAACTTCATTTTGGGGCCTCTAAATGTCAGATACTTTGGTAAACCTATGAACAATGGCCACCAAATTGTTTGGAGGAACCCTGGCAATCATATTTAGGGTGCTTTTTCTTAGTACATAATGATACATGGGTGATATGGTGCTGGGAAGTTGAAGCTTTGAGGCAATTTTCAGATATTTCACCAAAACCGACAATTTTGGGAAAGCCTTGCGACTCAGTAGTTTGGAGCAGAAAGGCATGGGTACCCATTTTAGATTCAGTAGAATGTGTACTTTCCAAAAATATATGGGTTTGGGGGTTAAACATATATTTCTGTGTTTTTACCCCACAAAAAATACAGTCAATGTGTTGATTTCTCAGTAGCTGAAGTAAAGTCCTGAACAATTTGGATGTGCTAACTTCATATTGGTGTCTCTAAATGCCAGATACTTTGGTAAACCTATGCATAATGGGTATCAAACTGTTCAGTGGACCCCTAATATAGGTACCTAATATAGTTTGGGATATGCAGAGCAGCAAAATAAAACCTTTGAAATGATTTATCAGAATTTTGAATTTTTTTTGAAAAACCGCTATGTTCAGACAAGCTTTTATGTTTGGTAGTTGGGAGTAGAGAGACATAGTTACCCATTTTGTAATCGGCAGAATGTGTACTTTTCAAAAATGTATGGTTTTCTGGGGTAAACCTATGGTTTCAGGATTTTTTGCCTTGGAAGCTAAAGCATGCCGTTTTCTGCCTTAGTGCTTTCAAAATTCGGTAATATACTGCCGGGAGTTTTTGCTGTACAGAAATCCTAAATCTCCCTAAAACTATACATATCTGGTATTGGCATGTTCGAGAGACATAAGTGTAGCTGGCCAGCTAAGACCTGTCCTAGGTTACTATTATGGTTATATATGTATGCACCAAAACCTGCCAATAACCTCAGTACAGTTCTTATGTTCACATGTTTAAGTAAAAAGCAGAGTTTGCCTGTAATTAATGTTTCTGAATGTGAATGTTATAACATTTATCTGCATTGTGTTAGCAGAAGCAGAAAAAGAAAATGTACCTTTAAGAACCATTATATAGGTAAGCCAATCATAGCCAGCCTCACACTGCACAAGAGCCTCAACCAATCCCAGTCAGCTACACAATTGATCTGTGTGGGAGTTCCCCTAGCCAGATCTTTCTGAGGCCATTACTTATCAGACAAAGGGAAGAAACAGAGAGTTCCAGTCAGAGATAAGTTTTATGGAAGCAGAGAAGGCCAAATAGGTATTTAATACACTTGTTTATGTTACCCTTTTGTTTAATAGTATGAGTAGGTCTGTATATTGAACCTATATATGTGCTTACTTATAGTTCCACCAATTTCAGACCTATCCAAGTGCCAATTTCAGAACAATCCGAGTGCCAATTACAGACCAATCCAAGTACCAATTACAGACCAAATACAGATGCAATTACAAATCCAAATGCAAATACAAAGGTGAATTGCTTACTGCTGATATAAAGCAAATGCACAGTCCCATACCAAAGTTCTATACCTGAGAGTCAAATACATCCACCATCTTAAGTTATCTGTTAACTGTTGAACTGCCTTTTATGGTTTTATTCACCACGTGTTTGTACATGGAATATCCGCTGCACAAGCAGCAGTGTTATATGAAGAAAGTTGAAGTTATTAAAGAAGTTATTTAAAAGTATTGGTGTGTTCTTTAAACCTACTGCCTCCATAGAACGGCGCTAGAGGAATTACAGAGTAAAAGAAAGTCTGATTAGACTAAAGGGACAGAGATTTTATAATTCTTCTAATGCCACAGCGCACAAGGCACTGTGTAGTGCTGCGCCTGCCACAGTGGAACTATAACCTTCTGAGGGCAAAGCAATAGTGCTCCTCAATTTGCACAGTAAAGAGCGCATTAGAGAAGCGGAGTGCCAGCATATACCGACAAGCAGCAACTGTTCCCTGAGTGAGCACGCAGAGATACCTCAGCGGAGCTACCATACAGGCCATAGAACGTGGGCATTAGTCAGACTGCAGCCGACTCTTAAAGTGGCAGAACAGCTAAGGCAAGATAGTCAGAAAAAGAGCACCAACCCTCATGCAATTCATAGAGAGAGAAAGAGACGCATGGTGGGAGGCCAGAGTCCAGAGCTAGAGTGTCCGCACCGCTATCCACCAACAGACTACGTGTTGAATCCAGCTAGTTTCCCACAACTAGGCCCAAAGCTTGCAGCAGCGCATCGCAAGTCATCGCAGAGCATCGCAAGTCATCACAGAGTATCGCAAGTCATCACAGAGCATCACAAGTCATCGCAGAGCATCGCAAGTCATCGCAGAGCATCACAAGTCATTGCAGAGCATCGCAAGTCATCGCACCAAGGAAAGACAAGTCTCCTTTAAGATTGACATTTTTTCCTGCAACCTTCAGATCACAGTATCCTGCTCTTCAAATAAGGTCAGAGCTTTCCTTTTTATAACTTGTCCTTACACATAGGTTTTCCAAGAGACATCTTTTGTGTTCAGGAAAAACAGACTTTAAAGCAAAAAGGACAATTTATAGTATATGGACTCTAAAGTATTTAAAGTGAATGTCATTTATTCCTGCATCTACTGCCATTACATTTAAAGTGAAAGTCATTTATTTTTTGCATTTGTCAGTATTGCATTTAAAGTGACAGGTCCTTATCTTCATATTAATTATTATAGCATTAAAAAAAAATGGCTGAGCCTAGTATTACCACTCCACCATAAGAGGATGCAGAGATAGATATAGTAGAAGGTGAAGAGCAAGAGAACCTGTCTGAGTTAGAAAGATCTAATGTAACAGTAGTCTCGCCCCAAACAAATATAGCTCAAACAGGTGAACTAAGACGTTCATCACGTGATAGAAAACCGACCCAAAAGGTGCTAGAAAATTTAGAGCAAGAGGCAGCGCTGAAAAGAAAAAGGTTTGTCCGAATGTATGAGAGGTGGAAATTATACATTATAGGCATTCGTAAAAAGCTAAAACAAGAAAGCATAAAAGGGAACCTGTGTGAAATGATAGTATCTGAGTCAGAGTTTATGGCAGCATATGTCAACCTGCGATCGTCTATGACACCTTCCCAGGATATTGTAAGGAACATGGACACATGTACAGCAGTCACTAGGGATTTAGCAAAGCTCATGAGAGAACTATCATCTGCAGCAAACTACGATGAAGTTAAGGCACGAAAGGGAATGAATGAGTTCTTCAAGAGAGACTATGCCAGGTCCTTAGGGGGAACCACAATCTCAAGTGCGACTTCCTTCGCTAGCAGAAGTACCAGCCAAATATCAGAGTCCTCAAATACTTCAGCCAAAAGAAAGGAATTAGCTGAACAACTAGCTGCCAAGAGAGCAGAAGTAGAGATGGAATCTGCCATTGAGATGCAGCGTCTACGGATAGCCGAAATGGATGCACAACGCAATAAAATGGAATCTGAAATGAAAAGTCTGGAAAGGCAAAAGGAAGTTAAGATTATAGAAGCCAGACTCAGAGTACACGAAGAGGATATGAATCAGGGTAGTCATAGGTCCAAATCGTTACTAAGTGAAGAAGCCGATTCCTACTTTCTTCCATACACCCAGGAGAATGGAAGGAAATCTCCAGCATGTTGTGAAAAAATAAGTCGTAGTCCTTCCATCCCTGCTCAGAGAAACAAAGAGAGAGACTCACCTAATTCAGAACCAAGTGAGAAAATAGAACCAGATAACTCTATCCCCGTATGTCATGGCAACGGACACGAGGATGTTACAGCTGTTGTCCCAGCGAGACCCCAGAGAAGATTCCTCACTAGACTTCCTGTTCCGGAACCTACTGTATTCTCTGGAGACGTACTGAAGTTCATAGAGTGGAAAGCAAGTTTTGAAATGATCATTGAGCATCATTGCTTCCGTCCAGTTGACAAGTTATTCTACCTTCAGAGATATACTGGCGGAGAAGTAAAGAAAGCTCTTGAAGGTAACTTCTATAGGAAAGATGAAGAAGCCTACAAGCAAGCCTGGGAAAAATTAAATGCAAGATATTGTCATCCCTTCTTAGTACAAAGAGCCTTCAGAGAGAAATTAATAAACTGGCCTAAAATAGGTCCTAAAGATCACTTCAAACTCCAAGAGTATGGTGACTTCCTGCAAGCATGCAGCAATGCCATCCCACATGTTCAAGGACTAGAAGTACTGAACGACTATCTAGAAAACCACAGGATGCTAACCAAGCTACCTGAAGAAGTGGCTTCTAGATGGAATCGCTATGTGACTAAACAGTTAGATCAAGGCAAAAACTTCCCAAGTTTCAAAGAGTTCTCTGTGTTTGTCAATGAGGAAGCACGGATAGCATGTAATCCAGTAACAGCATCTTACGTCTTGAAACCCTTAGAAGAAAGGCCTGCAAGAGAGACAAAACGCGCAAGAGCAACTAGCTTTACAACCAACACAGCTACTAAAGGTCCAGATACCTATGAGAGCAAGTTCAAAGTCACTACTGGGATCAGTAAAGAGTTAGAACCGACAAATCTTCAGACTACCTTCAAGTGTATGTTCTGTGGAGAGAACCATTCTATACATAAGTGCCAACAATTGAAGGAAAAGTCTCCAGATGAAAAGAAGAAGTTTGTTCTTGATAACCAACTGTGTTTTGGATGTCTAAGAAAAGGCCATGTTACTAAGGAGTGCAAGAAAAAGGCCACATGCAGCGTTTGTAGAGGACGCCATCCCACACCACTACATGAAGAGCGTCCAAAGAAAGAGAAATCCTTAATGCCCAGAGATACTGAGGAAGAAAAGAAAGTATCAGTATTCTCTTGCAGAGTGAGGGAAGGAGAAATCAATGGCACGTCAATGGTTGTACCAGTGTGCATTTCAAATCCTAAAAGGAAGAACAAGAAGGTATACGCCTATGCACTACTGGATGCTCAGAGTGATGTCACCTTCATTGATCAAGAAATCTGCAAGAAATTACAAGTGGCTACAGAACCAGTGAAACTCAAACTCACCACAATGACGGGAAGAGACACATGAGAGGACTTCATTCAAACTGCGTATTAGATCTACCTCCAGCTTATACAAAAGACGACATACCTTTAGATCGAGACCGCATACCTACCTGTGAAACAGCCAACAAATGGGAGCACCTATCTGTCATATCCCATGAAATGTCCCCGCTGAAGGAGTTTGGTGTTGGACTGCTGATAGGTTATGACTGTCCTGAGGCGTTGGTACCACGAAAGGTAATCACAGGAGGAAAGGGTGAACCCTACGCAGTTCAAACTGATCTAGGATGGGGTGTTGTTGGAGGAAAACAGCAGATTGCAAACTCAAGACAAGTGACAGGATTGTGTCATCGAATATCCGTCCTAGAGTTACCAACTGTAAGTCCAGCGAAAGTAATCAAGATCCTAGAATCTGACTTTGCAGACGTAAGTTCTAGTGAAAAGAGTGTATCCCTAGAGGACATAAAGTTTGTACACACTCTAGAAGATAATATTCAGCAAAATCAACAAGGTCATCTTGAAATGCCCTTACCCTTTAGAGAACGACCTCATCTGCCAAACAATAGAGATCTTGCCCTAGCAAGATTGAAAGGCTTAAAGAAAAGGATGGGAAGAAATCCCAAACTCAAGGATGATTATTTGAAATTCATGAAAGACATCCTCAAAGAAGGACATGCAGAGAAAGTTGATAGTCAGCCTAAAGAAGGAGAAGTGTGGTACATACCACATCAAGGTGTCTATCACCCAAAGAAACCAGATAAGATCAGAGTAGTTTTTGATTGTTCAGCAAAATACAATTATGTTGCATTGAATGATCATCTACTAAAAGGACCAGATCTTACAAACACTCTGCCTGGAGTACTCTGTAGATTTAGAAAGTATCCCGTAGCAGTCATGTGTGACGTTGAAAAGATGTTCCACCAGTTTCATGTGAAGAAGGAAGATAGAGACTTCCTGAGGTTTCTATGGTGGGAGGACGGAGATATAGATACAGAGCCAGCGGAATACAGGATGAAAGTACACTTGTTTGGAGCAGCATCATCTCCAGGTTGCGCCAATTATGGTATGAAATATCTGGCCAAACAGAATGAAAAGGATTGTCCATCAGCATCAAATTTTCTGAAGAAAAACTTTTATGTAGATGATGGTCTTATAAGTCTAGAGTCCACAGAATCTGCAATTCAATTGGTGAAAGAAAGCCAAGAGTTATGCGCAAGGGGAAACCTGCGTCTTCACAAATTCATCTCAAACAACAGAGAGGTACTGGAATCCATCAGTGACTCTGAACGTGCATCAACAATGAAGAATGTAGATCTTAACTATGATCATCTTCCAGTTCAGAATGTACTCGGATTGGGATGGAATGTAGAAGATGACAATTTCTTCTTTGAAGTATCCATTGAAGAGAAAGTTCCAACTAGACGTACCATTCTTTCCACAGTGGCTTCAATATATGATCCATTGGGATTCTTGGCACCAGTAATTCTCAAAGCAAAAGAAATGCTGCAAGAATTATGCAGACAGAAATTGGGATGGGATGAACCCATACCTGAAAGCTTGAGGCCAAGGTGGGAGAGTTGGATAAGAGACTTGCAAAATTTGAAAGAAGTTCGGATACCCAGATGTTTTGTACCTCCTGATTTCGGAAAGTACAAGAAAATAGAACTTCATCACTTTTCAGATGCCAGTAGTCATGGTTATGGTCAGTGCTCCTACATCAGAGTGATAGGAGAAGAAAAGATACACTGTGCCCTGGTTATGGGAAAGGCCAGAGTCGCACCAAACAGTATTCAGACAATACCAAGACTTGAACTGACAGCAGCTGTCGTTTCAGCATCAGTAAGCCAATTTCTGAAAGAAGAATTGGAATTGAAAATAGATGAGGAGTATTTTTGGACAGACTCACAAGTTGTCCTAGGATACATAAACAATGACGCTCGAAGATTCCACATCTTTGTCGCCAACAGAGTCCAGAAAATTCGAGGAACAACAAATCCAGAACATTGGCATTATATTGACACAAAGCATAACCCAGCAGATCATGCTTCAAGAGGCCTGAATGTAACAGAATTGAAGAATTCAAACTGGTTCACCGGTCCAGAGTTCCTTTGGGAAAAGGAAATTATACCCAGTGAAGGTTATACAGAACTGTCTATGGGTGATCCAGAAGTAAAGGTTGTTCAAACATTGAGCACTGCCGCCAAGTGTCAAGATGACATACTTGAAAGACTAGCCAGATGTTCAAAGTGGAATACAGTCATAAATGTAGTAGCTCGAATTCAACGGTTGGCAAAAGGAATCAGAAAGAAGGAATCGTTGAATGTAGAGGAAAGAATGAAAGCTGAAGAAACAGTCATAAGACTCATTCAACAGAGATTCTACAGTGAAGAATTGAAGAGACTTAGTCAAGAACCTAAAAGGCTTCCAAACAACCACCCATTGTACAAGCTTAATCTTGTTCTGCAGGATGGTATACTGAAGGTGGGAGGGAGACTGGAAAATGCATCGTTACCTGGCAGAGTTAAGCATCCAGCAATTCTACCCAAAGATTCTACCTTCACAAGATTGATTATTGATCACTACCACAACAGATCCTTGCATCAAGGAAGAAACTTTACCCAAAACTGTTTGAGAGAAGGTGGTTACTGGATAGTGAAAGGAAGCAAAGTTATAGCAAAGTACATAAGTAAATGTGTAACCTGTAGAAAGACACGTAGATCTACAGAAGAACAAAGAATGGCTGATCTACCGGCTGATCGTGTGAACCCATCACCACCATTTCTTTATAGCGGAATGGATTGTTTTGGCCCATTTATCACCAAACAGAACCACAAGGAGTACAAGAGATATGGACTAATATTTACATATCTAAGCTCCAGAGCAATTCACCTGGAAATGTTGGAAGATATGTCAACTGATGCATTCATCAATGCCTTAAGATGTTTCATAGCCATTAGAGGTACTGTGAGAGAGCTTAGATCTGACCAAGGATCTAATTTTGTTGGAGCAAAGAATGAATTGAACAAGGCTCTAAAAGAGATGGATAAAGAAAAAGTAACTGAGTACTTGTTAGAGAAACAGTGTGATTTTCACATGAATGCTCCAAATGCAAGCCATACAGGAGGAGTTTGGGAGAGGCAAATCAGAACTGTAAGAAATGTGCTAAGTGCAGTGTTGAAAAGGAACGCCGGAAGAATAGATGATGCTTCACTTAGGACACTATTCTATGAAGTAATGTCTATTGTTAACAGTCGTCCACTTACAGTCGACAACATCAACGACCCAACAAGTTTGGAACCTTTAACTCCCAACCATCTACTTCACCTTAAACCTGATTACATACAGCCACCGCCTGGCAAATTCACCAAAGAGGATTTATACGCCAGAAAAAGATGGCGAAGAGTTCAATGTCTATCAGAACAGTTTTGGAATAGATGGAGTAAAGAGTACTTAGCTCATCTCACGCTAAGAAGTAAATGGCAAACACCCAGAAGAAATGTCCAAATTGATGACATAGTGTTAGTAAAAGAAGACGACTTACCTAGAAGTCAATGGAAATTGGCCAAAGTCCTAGAAGTTCAAAAGGAGGAAGAGAAGAGTATTGTTACAAATAGGAGACTCAAAACTTGACAAAAAAGGAAAACGTCTCACAATGCCACTCAAGTTGGAACGTCCAATTCAAAAGTTAGTTGTTCTGCTTGAGAGTAACAAAAGACACTTGAGAGTTGAGAACCAGATGGAAAATTCCTCAAATCCATGATGAAATCCTACTACTGAGAACATAGAGTTGTAGGTAATTTTGGTGGGAGTGTAGCTGGCCAGCTAAGACCTGTCCTAGGTTACTATTATGGTTATATATGTATGCACCAAAACCTGCCAATAACCTCAGTACAGTTCTTATGTTCACATGTTTAAGTAAAAAGCAGAGTTTGCCTGTAATTAATGTTTCTGAATGTGAATGTTATAACATTTATCTGCATTGTGTTAGCAGAAGCAGAAAAAGAAAATGTACCTTTAAGAACCATTATATAGGTAAGCCAATCATAGCCAGCCTCACACTGCACAAGAGCCTCAACCAATCCCAGTCAGTTACACAATTGATCTGTGTGGGAGTTCCCCTAGCCAGATCTTTCTGAGGCCATTACTCATCAGACAAAGGGAAGAAACAGAGAGTTCCAGTCAGAGATAAGTTTTATGGAAGCAGAGAAGGCCAAATAGGTATTTAATACACTTGTTTATGTTACCCTTTTGTTTAATAGTATGAGTAGGTCTGTATATTGAACCTATATATGTGCTTACTTATAGTTCCACCAATTTCAGACCTATCCAAGTGCCAATTTCAGACCTATCCAAGTGCCAATTTCAGAACAATCCGAGTGCCAATTACAGACCAATCAGAGTACCAATTACAGACCAAATACAGATGCAATTACAAATCCAAATGCAAATACAAAGGTGAATTGCTTACTGCTGATATAAAGCAAATGCACAGTCCCATACCAAAGTGCTATACCTGAGAGTGAAATACATCCACCATCTTAAGTTATCTGTTAACTGTTGAACTGCCTTTTATGGTTTTATTCACCACGTGTTTGTACATGGAATATCCGCTGCACAAGCAGCAGTGTTATATGAAGAAAGTTGAAGTTATTAACCCTTTAAGTGCCACAGAACGTAGAATCTACGTTCTGTGGATCAAAGGACCAAAGTGCCACAGATCGTAGATTCTACGTTCTGCAGCACTTCCGGGTTTGCGAGCGGAGGAGCGGCTGTTAGAGCCGCTCGCTCCGCTCCTTCACGATCCCCTGCCCCTAGACAACGAGCAGAGCAGGGGATCGTGTGGCCCCTGGGGCGCGATCGCCCAGGGGCCCCAAAGCAGCAGCAGGGACGCGTTTCCTATGCGTCCTGCTGCTGCCTGCGCCGCACTTCCGCCCAGCTCCGCCCCCACATGGCTGATGATCGTTGGAGCTGGAGATCTGCTGCGTGGGACCCTTTCTGATCGATCTGCAGCATCTACCCCAGGTAAGTGTAACATTTACACACACAAAAACACACCAACACACCAACACACACTTATTACAGTAATATACACTTACATTCACACTTACACACACTCACACATAGATTTTTGGGGATTGGGGGGGTCACACACACTCACAGCACCCATGTACACTTGCACACGCGCACATGCGCAAATAACATGCAATTTACCCGTTGTGCACACGCATATGTACATATATGGCTTTGTGGCTTTTTTTTTTTTTTTTCTTATCGCATCGTCTCTTTTTGGGCTAAAAAAAATGTTTTATTGCCGTTCCGAATAGCGTATTCGCTAACCGTACTGTGCAATAGCTTTTGTATGTTATTTTGGTGGTTATATTGCAATTTTGGGTATTTTGGTGCATTTTTAGCCATTTTATTGAATTTTTAGCCATTTTATTGCATTTTCAGCTCTGCATTTGTGTTGTTCACTTGTTTCTGCCCGTATAATCGATTTGGCCCAGCTAAAATATTCAAACGGTAATTCTGGTGGCCGATTACACTAGTGTGAAAAAAAAAAGCATTGATTTTTGTGGTTTTATTAGTTTTTGGTGATTTATTTGCATTTCACACTGTTCTGTGTTATTTTGTTTTGCCTATGTAAATTTTATCTACTATATATCCATTTGGGGGTCTCTGTGCGCCACATAGTTTGGTATATCTATGCATATTGGGCATCAAAGTGTTCAGTAGACCCCTGTCATTCATATTTAGGATGTTTTATGCTGATACGTTACGAAATGTGGGGCACATAATGGGGTAAAATTCAAGCTTTGTGACGATTTTCAGAAATTTGATAAAAACCGTTATGTTCAGCATTGCTTTGCAGTTTGGCAGTTTGCTGTAGAAACACTTATTTACCCATTTTGGATTCGTCAGAATGTGTACTTTCTGAAAATATATGGTTTTCTGGGGTCTCTGTACTGTTAGGGGGGTCTAATGTCGCATAATACACACACCAGGTGCTTATATTGCAGCAGCCAGCGCGTCAGCTGTGAAAATGTCTATACATATTGTCATTTGGGGGTCTCTGTGCGCAACATAGTTTGGTATATCTATGCATATTGGGCATCAAAGTGTTCAGTAGACCCCTGGCGCTCATATTTAGGATGTTTTATGCTGATAAGCTACGAAATGTGGGGCATATAATGGGGTAGAATTCAAGCTTTGTGACGATTTTCAGAAATTTGATAAAAACCGTTATGTTCAGCATTGCTTTGCAGTTTGGCAGTTTGCAGTAGAAACACTTATTTACCCATATTGGATTCGTCAAAATGTGTACTTTCTGAAAATATATGGTTTTCTGGGGTCTCTGTGCTGTTAGGTGGTCTAATGTCGCATAATACACACACTGGGTGGTTATATTGCAGCAGCCAGCGCGTCAGCCGTGAAAATGTCTATACATATTGTCATTTGGGGGTCTCTGTGCGCCACATAGTTTGGTATATCTATGCATATTGGGCATCAAAGTGTTCAGTAGACCCCATGCGCTCATATTTAGGATGTTTTATGCTGATAAGTTACGAAATGTGGGGCATATAATGGGGTAAAATTCAAGCTTTGTGACGATGTTCAGAAATTTGATAAAAACCGTTACGTTCAGCATTGCTTTGCAGTTTGACAGTTTGCAGTAGGAACACATATTTACCCATATTGGATTCGTCAAAATGTGTACTTTCTGAAAATATATGGTTTTCTGGGTCTCTGTACTGTTAGGGGGGTCTAATGTCGCATATTACACACACCAGGTGCTTGTATTGCAGCAGCCAGCGCGCATCAGCCGTGAAAATGTATACACTATTGTCATTTGGGGGTCTCTGTGCGCCACATAGTTTGGTATATCTATGCATATTGGGCATCAAAGTGTTTAGTAGACCCCTGGCGTTCATATTCAGGATGTTTTATGCTGATAAGTTACGAAATGTGGGGCATATAATGGGGTAAAATTCAAGCTTTGTGACGATTTTCAGAAATTTGATAAAAACCGTTACGTTCAGCATTGCTTTGCAGTTTGACAGTATGCAGTAGGAACACATATTTACCCATATTGGATTCGTCAGAATGTGTACTTTCCGAAAATATATGGTTTTCTGGGGTCTCTGTACTGTTAGGGGGGTCTAATGTCGCATATTAGACACACCGGGTGCTTATATTGCAGCAGCCAGCGCGCGTCAGCCGTGAAAATGTATACACTATTGTCATTTGGGGGTCTCTGTGCGCCACATAGTTTGGTATATCTATGCATATTGGGCATCAAAGTGTTCAGTAGACCCCTGGCGTTCATATTCAGGATGTTTTATGCTGATAAGTTACGAAATGTGGGGCATATAATGGGGTAAAATTCAAGCTTTGTGACGATTTTCAGAAATTTGATAAAAACCGTTATGTTCAGCATTGCTTTGCAGTTTGGCAGTTTGCAGTAGAAACACTTATTTACCCATATTGGATTCGTCAGAATGTGTACTTTCTGAAAATATATGGTTTTCTGGGGTCTCTGTACTGTTAGGTGGTCTAATGTCGCATAATACACACACACCGGGTGGTTATATTGCTGCAGCCAGCGTGTCAGCCGTGAAAATGTCTATACATATTGTCATTTGTGGGTCTCTGTGCGCCACATAGTTTGGTATATCTATGCATTTTGGGCATCAAAGTGTTCAGTAGACCCCTGGCGCTCATATTTAGGATGTTTTATGCTGATAAGTTACGAAATGTGGGGCATATAATGGGATAAATTTCAAGCTTTGTGACGATTTTCAGAAATTTGATAAAAACTGTTACGTTCAGCATTGCTTTGCAGTTTGACAGTTTGCAGTAGGAACACATATTTACCCATTTTGGATTCGTCAGAATGTGTACTTTCTGAAAATATATGGTTTTCTGGGGTCTCTGTACTGTTAGGGGGGTCTAATGTCGCATATTACACACACCGGGTGCTTATATTGCAGCAGCCAGCGTGCGTCAGCCGTGAAAATGTATATACACTATTGTCATTTGGGGGTCTCTGTGCGCCACATAGTTTGGTATATCTATGCATATTGGGCATCAAAGTGTTCAGTAGACCCCTGGCGTTCATATTCAGGATGTTTTATGCTGATAAGTTACGAAATGTGGGGCATATAATGGGGTAAAATTCAAGCTTTGTGACGATTTTCAGAAATTTGATAAAAACCGTTACGTTCAGCATTGCTTTGCAGTTTGACAGTTTGCAGTAGGAACACATATTTACCCATATTGGATTCGTCAGAATGTGTACTTTCTGAAAATATATGGTTTTCTGGGGTCTCTGTACTGTTAGGTGGTCTAATGTCGCATAATACACACACCGGGTGGTTATATTGCAGCAGCCAGCGCGTCAGCCGTGAAAATGTCTATACATATTGTCATTTGGGGGTCTCTGTGCCCCACATAGTTTGGTATATCTATGCACATTGGGCATCAAACTGTTTAGTAGACCCCTATGTTTATATTTAGGATGCTTTATGCTGGTAATGATACATGGACAATACGATGCTGGAAAGTTGAAGCTTTGAGGCAATTTTCAAAATATTTTACCAAAACCGCCAAATTTGGCAAAGCCTTGCGACTCAGTAGTTTGGGGCAGAAAGGCATGGGTACCCATTTTAGATTCTGTATAATGTGTACTTTCCAAAAATATATGGGTTTGGGGGGTAAACATATATTTCTGTGTTTTTACCCCACAAAAATGCAGTCAATGTGTTGATTTTCATTAGCTGAAGTTACCCACAGGACTATTTGTATGCGCTAACTTCATTTTGGGGCCTCTAACTGCCATATACTTTGGTAAACCTATGCACAGTGGGCACCAAACTGTTTGGAAGACCCCTGGCAATCATATTTAGGGTGTTTTTTTTTGGTGCGTAACGATACGTGGGTGATATGGTGCTGAGAAGTTGAAGCTTTGAGGCAATTTTCAGATATTTCACCAAAACCGACAATTGTGGGAAAGCCTTGCGACTCAGTAGTTTGGAGCAGAAAGGCATGGGTACCCATTTTAGATTCGGTAGAATGTGTACTTTCCAAAAATATATGGGTTTGGGGGGTAAACATATATTTCTGTGTTTTTACCCCACAAAAATGCAGTCAATGTGTTGATTTTTCATTAGCTGAAGTTACCCACAGGACTATTTGTATGCGCTAACTTCATTTTGGGGCCTCTAACTGCCATATACTTTGGTAAACCTATGCACAGTGGGCACCAAACTGTTTGGAGGACCCCTGGCAATCATATTTAGGGTGTTTTTTTTGGTGCGTAACGATACATGGGTGATATGGTGCTGAGAAGTTGAAGCTTTGAGGCAATTTTCAGATATTTCACCAAAACCGACAATTGTGGGAAAGCCTTGCGACTCAGTAGTTTGGAGCAGAAAGGCATGGGTACCCATTTTAGATTCGGTAGAATGTGTACTTTCCAAAAATATATGGGTTTGGGGGGTAAACATATATTTCTGTGTTTTTACCCCACAAAAATGCAGTCAATGTGTTGATTTTTCATTAGCTGAAGTTACCCACAGGACTATTTGTATGCGCTAACTTCATATTGGGGCCTCTAACTGCCATATACTTTGGTAAACCTATGCACAGTGGGCACCAAACTGTTTGGAGGACCCCTGGCAATCATATTTAGGGTGTTTTTTTTTGGTGCGTAACGATACATGGGTGATATGGTGCTGAGAAGTTGAAGCTTTGAGGCAATTTTCAGATATTTCACCAAAACCGACAATTGTGGGAAAGCCTTGCGACTCAGTAGTTTGGAGCAGAAAGGCATGGGTACCCATTTTAGATTCGGTAGAATGTGTACTTTCCAAAAATATATGGGTTTGGGGGGTAAACATATATTTCTGTGTTTTTACCCCACAAAAATGCAGTCAATGTGTTGATTTTTCATTAGCTGAAGTTACCCACAGGACTATTTGTATGCGCTAACTTCATTTTGGGGCCTCTAACTGCCATATACTTTGGTAAACCTATGCACAGTGGGCACCAAACTGTTTGGAGGACCCCTGGCAATCATATTTAGGGTGTTTTTTTTTGGTGCGTAACGATACATGGGTGATATGGTGCTGAGAAGTTGAAGCTTTGAGGAAATTTTCAGATATTTCACCAAAACCGACAATTGTGGGAAAGCCTTGCGACTCAGTAGTTTGGAGCAGAAAGGCATGGGTACCCATTTTAGATTCGGTAGAATGTGTACTTTCCAAAAATATATGGGTTTGGGGGGTAAACATATATTTCTGTGTTTTTACCCCACAAAAATGCAGTCAATGTGTTGATTTTTCATTAGATGAAGTTACCCACAGGACTATTTGTATGCGCTAACTTCATTTTGAGGCCTCTAACTGCCAGATACTTTGGTAAACCTATGAACAATGGCCACCAAACTGTTTGGAGGAACCCTGGCAATCATATTTAGGGTGTTTTTTCTTGGTGCGTAACGATACATGGGTGATATGGTGCTGAGAAGTTGAAGCTTTGAGGCAATTTTCAGATATTTCACCAAAACCGACAATTGTGGGAAAGCCTTGCGACTCAGTAGTTTGGAACAGAAAGGCATGGGTACCCATTTTAGATTCTGTAGAATGTGAACTTTCCAAAAATATATGGGTTTTGGGGGGTAAACATATATTTCTGTGTTTTTACCCCACAAAAATGCAGTCAATGTGTTGATTTTTCATTAGCTGAAGTTACCCACGGGACTGTTTGTATGCGCTAACTTCATTTTGGGGCCTCTAAATGCCAGATACTTTGGTAAACTTATGAACAATGGCCACCAAAATGTTCAGAGGAACCCTGGCAATCATATTTAGGGTGCTTTTTCTTAGTACGTAATGATACATGGGTGATATGGTGCTGAGAAGTTGAAGCTTTGAGGCAATTTTCAGATATTTCACCAAAACCGACAATTGTGGGAAGGCCTTGCGACTCAGTAGTTTGGAGCAGAAAGGCATGGGTACCCATTTTAGATTCTGTAGAATGTGTACTTTCCAAAAATATATGGGTTTTGGGGGGTAAACATATATTTCTGTGTTTTTACCCCACAAAAATGCAGTCAATGTGTTGATTTCTCATTAGATGAAGTTACTCACGGGACTGTTTGTATGCGCTAACTTCATTTTGGGGCCTCTAAATGCCAGATACTTTGGTAAACTTATGAACAATGGCCACCAAAATGTTCAGAGGAACCCTGGCAATCATATTTAGGGTGCTTTTTCTTAGTACGTAATGATACATGGGTGATATGGTGCTGGGAAGTTGAAGTTTTGAGGCAATTTTCAGATATTTCACCAAAACCGACAATTTTGGGAAAGCCTTGCGACTCAGTAGTTTGGAGCAGAAAGGCATGGGTACCCATTTTAGATTCTGTAGAATGTGTTCTTTCCAAAAATATATGGGTTTGGGGGGTAAACATATATTTCTGTGTTTTTACCCCACAAAAAATGCAGTCAATGTGTTGATTTCTCAGTAGCTGAAGTAAAGTCCTGAACAATTTGGATGCGCTAACTTCATATTTGTGTCTCTAAATGCCAGATACTTTGGTAAACCTATGCATAATGGATATCAAACTGTTCAGTGGACCCCTGGCAATCATATTTCAGGTGCTTTTTCTTGGTACGTAATATAGTTTGGGATATGCGGAGCAGCAAAATAAAACCTTTGAAATGATTTTTCAAAATTTTGAATTTTATTTTGAAAAACCGCTATGTTCAGACAAGCTTTTCTGTTTGGTAGTTGGGAGTAGAGAGACATAGTTACCCATTTTGTAATCGGCAGAATGTGTACTTTTCAAAAATGTATGGTTTTCTGGGGTAAACCTATGGTTTCAGGATTTTTTGCCTTGGAATCTAAAGCATGCCGTTTTCTGCCTTAGTGCTTTCAAAATTCAGTAATATACTGCCGGGAGTTTTTGCTGTACAGAAATCCTAAATCTCCCTAAAACTATACATATCTGGTATTGGCACGTTCGAGAGACATAAGGCTTTCCAAATCAGTTGGATTTTCATCTGTAAAATGAAATATTTTTCTGGTATAAATTGATATACAATGAAAAATGGTAATTTTTCATTTTTTTTTGTTATTTAGCACTATAAATTTTTTTGCACAGGTGGAAATACATGAAAACTCAGGCAGATTTAGAAAGCTCAGTTTCTACCGAAAAAAACAATGTATAGTTTTCCTAGGTAAACTATAGGTTTCCCCTCAGAAAATGCCCCTAAAGTGAGAGAGCACAAAATGCTTAAAAACGGCTGGCATTTCGCGTAACCAAAATGTGAAATTCTGCTGGCACTTAAAGGGTTAAAGAAGTTATTTAAAAGTATTGGTGTGTTCTTTAAACCTACTGCCTCCATGGAACGGCGCTAGAGGAATTACAGAGTAAAAGAAAGTCTGATTAGACTAAAGGGACAGAGATTTCATAATTCTTCTAATGCCACAGCGCACAAGGCACTGTGTAGTGCTGCGCCTGCCACAATAAGGCTTTCCAAATCAGTTGGATTTTCATCCGTAAAATGAAATATTTTTCTGGTATAAATTGATATACGATGAAAAATGGTTATTCATATTCTAGTGTCTTATTGAAATTAATGCAAGGTTGCTAGGGGAAGTTATCAGTTATCTCAAAGGTGAACCACCCATTTAAATAGAATTACATGTAAAAAGCAATGAATGACGTTCAAGTGGGGCAGAAACAAGTAGAAACCAGTCAGCAGTTAGATTTGAATAGTGTATTAGAAGTTGGAAAATGAAAGCAAAGACCTTATTGGTTGCTACTGGCAACTGCACTTGTGTAATGTATCACCTATGGTCATAAATCAGCTCCACGTAGATAAAACCCTCACCCAGTCATTGCTAGGGGAGAGGCACCAACACTTCCTTCCTTTCCTGGTGTCACATGACTAAGGGCAACTCTGGCAATGGGTTTCCTGCTGGGCAGTTCCCTAACTAATGATTCTCACACAGGTATTATACCCCCCTACACAGAATAAAGCATGAAGGGGCTCAGTGAATGTGGCAGTGAAGGTGTGTAAGTGTCTGATTGGCTCACTCAGCTCATAAAAGGACAGACGTCCGGCCTCATAGTCCAATGAGATCCTGATACTCCTGCAGGAAGGGACGCGGGGTAACTGTGTGAATTTACTGTCATGTCTCAATGAATAGTTATTAACCCATCTGTATAAACACCAGGACTTGTTATTCTCCCCAATACAGGACTGATCCCCTCTCCTCTCTATACTGGGATAGGCCACCCCTACTCTCCAGTCCCCTGATTCACTGACCTCCACTTCCCAGTAATGTCGCCCTGAGGGGAAACTCCTGCTGCTTAAAGTCTGAGGATAATCCTGAAATCTCTCTGGGGTTTGTGGGTGACGTTGGTCTGTGAGTGAGTAGGAAGCAGATTTCCTGTCCCCTGATACAGATACATTATTCCCAGCCGTGTTTATATCCAGTAACAGGTCTGTAGCCTCCTGCCCATAGATCCTCCATTCCTTTACCCCAGTCACAATGGCAGCTAAGCCTGTGAGTAATGTCTCTAAGATCAGATCCACATCCAGATCCCCTACAGCAGGGACCTTTATATCATGTCTCTCTCTGCCCCCCTCATTATCTGCAGCTCCATGTGATTCCCGTTCCTGTAGGACAGTGAGTGGATTTGCCATGTTGCACAGCTCCTCAATGTGAAGGATCTTCCTGGACAGCTCGTCCTTCTTTATTTCCAGCTGCTCCATCAGATCAGAGAGTTGGAGGGAAATCTCCTCTTTCTGTCTGGAGATGTCACTCAGGAGTCGCTTCTCTAGGGCTTCCAGCTGTTCCCTGATGTCTCTAAACAGGGCAGTGACTCTCTCTGTCTCACCGGCTGCTTTTTCTGCCACTTCTCTCCTGCGCTCCTGCAGTCTCTGGGTTCCTCTCTCAGTCTCCTCTCTCTCTGGCCTCAGTTTCTCCAGAACTTTCCTCAGTTTCTCTTTCTTCTTCTCAGAGGCCTCACTCAGCAGCTCCACCCTGTGGCCCCTGTGCTCCTCAGACACCCAGCAATATACACAGATACAGACAGACTCCTCACAGCAGTAATACTCCAGAACCTTGTGATGTACAGAACATTTTCTCCCCATAAAGGAGTCGGTGGGTTGGGTCAGTACATGTTCTGCTGACTTGCTGTGGACCCTCAGGTGGGTATCACACAGAGAAGCCTCACACAGGAGACAGGATTTAGCAGCAGGTACAGGAGAAAGGACACAGTAGGTGCAGAAGATCCCAGTCTCCCCCGGCTCTGTCTCAGTTGGACGGAATCTCTCCACCAGGTCACGCAGCTTCCAGTCTGTTATCAGTTCAGGTCTCCTAC
This sequence comes from Xenopus laevis, assembly GCF_017654675.1. Classification (NCBI taxonomy): domain Eukaryota; kingdom Metazoa; phylum Chordata; class Amphibia; order Anura; family Pipidae; genus Xenopus; species Xenopus laevis. Next base: position 230,962,070 of record NC_054371.1, read on the forward strand.
TAAATCTCTTTCTACATTCAGGGCAAGAAGGATTTTCTAGGAAAGTTTCCTCCTGGATGTCCCATGTTGTCCCAATACAGCCCCGGCAGAAGTTATGGCCACACGGCAGGGATACAGGATCAGTATAAATGCTCGTACAGATGGAGCAGCTCAGCTCGTCTCTCAGATCAGCAGTCGCCATCACTGAAATTAAGAACAAGAAACGAAACTAAAAGCTCCTCTCTGTCTCTCTATAACCATAAAACAACTTTTATTTCCTCCTTTCACACAGGGTGGGGCAAATGTATTCTTTGTATTTTAGACACAACTCCCAACATTTAGGAAATAAAAAGAGGGACAAATAAGTTGGTGTGCAAAGTGCAGCAAAATATTTTGACCACACCTATTTTTGTGGCCACACCCCCTAATTACCATGTTCATTTTACAAAATTTGGTATGTTATGAAAGTTTGAACATATTTCTGTGTTTTTTTTCAGTTATTACAGTTTTGCTAATGAAGGTGAATTGCCCTTTAACAATCCCGAAATTGTTACAAAAGTATCCTATCTCCTGCTGTGGCTGTTCTGGGCTCTCTGCCAAAAGCCAATTAAGTTAGAAACTTTGTTTCTTGTTCTGGCTGTTCAGTGCAGAGAAAAACAGTACAAATGAAGGACAGCAGGTTGAGCTGTCCCTCTAAAAATGGGACAGTTGGGGGGCAGGCCCCGATTTGCGGCAAGGGTTAGGCCCGGGCCTAGGGCGGCAAAAAATAGGGACGGCATGCCACCCAGCCGCATTATGGGGACGTGTGCGTCCCCATTCAATTACACCAGCTGTTTCGGCGTTTTTTCGCCGGCGCACTGGGAAGGGGAAGTGTAGGCGGGTGCTAGGACCGCGCGGCCGCCTGGTCGGACTGCGCGGCCTAGGGGCGGCCGGCAAAGAAATCCGGCGCTGTTGGGGGGTATGCTTTAGACTCCTGTTAACCCTTTAATTTATTTCTCCCCATTCAAGAAATTATCACAGGAAATTATTGTGGGGATTTTATAGTTAATTGTGTATTTCCCAGCAGGCACAGCACATACACAGTGACAGATCTGCCCAGTTCCAGGCCCATTAGGAATGAAACGAGCTAAAAAAGGCTGCAGTAAGTTGAAAGGAGGCCTATGAGGCCTATAGTTCTTGGGCCTGGTGCCGTTCACTGTCTGGGGGAGGGGGGGCTGAGTATTCACTTGGCAGCCCCCCTCCCTCCCCTAGCTGGGGGGCAGGTGTGAATGGGTGGGCTTATAGGGGGTTAAAAGGAGCAGATAGGGCAGGGGTCGAAAGATAACGTTTAATTTTTCATGTTCCAGAATGTAAAGAAGATTGAAGCAGCAGCTAGTTGGAGAAACCTTCTCCAGCATCTTCCCGGCCCTGCACCCAGGCCTGCTCACCCTATCCAGTCCTCCCTGGTCTCGGGCAGCCAGAGATTCACCCCTCAAATCCTTGCAGGCCCCCTTCACCACCTCCGGGGTTTAGCCCAGCACCGCGCTACTCGCCTGCCACATCGATTAGTCCCCGACAATCACGGACTAAGGATCGTAGCAAAGTCTGTGTGATCCAAGATGAGGGCAGAGAAGGAAAAGAGTCAGGTAAGAGGTACAAAAGGGCTCAAAGGTCACGCAGCCCCTTCCTCCACACGCCCTCCCCTTCCCAGTGTTTTTGAGGAGCCCCAGTAGGTGATTGTACAGTAAATGCCACTCTCCCAGTCCCAGGCACCTCCCCCCACCTACACACAGCCCAGGCCCCACAGCACCACACAGGGCCCACTCAATGTCCCCCCGCAAGTAGGTACCAGTCCCAGGGCTCCCTCCCAGGCAGCAGGGACAGTACAGGAGTTACAGGGACAGAAGTCGCAGCAGGAGGGCAGCTGGGGAGAGCCTATACCCACTACTGGCAGTGCCCATACTCCCATTCACCTAGTCTTAGCCACTCCAGGAGATTCAGGCCCCGCAGGATCAGGGTCACCTGTGTAACATCACTAAAAGTAGACCTCACATTAGTAAAGTATAGGCACTCCTGACCTGAAGGCATCACTAGCGGATGTTAGATTACCCATAGCCAAAGAAACAGTAGAGCCTGGTATAAAACTAACTTCTCTAGGTAAAGAAATTGACTCCAGGTTGGGGGTTTGCAGATTGGGGGGGGTTTGCAGATTGCCAGTAGAGAAAGTTGTTAAAGTTAGGAATCTGGTTAACTCGGCATGGGGCAGGGATACAGTAACACTCAACTCTGCATGTCAGTGTAAAGCTTTCTTGGGCTATTCAGTACATAGATAGTTAAAGGTGTCCAGCTAGTGTATGAGCATGGGTTACACTGCAAATCTACACTCAGGGCAGAGCCTTCGCCAAATGGAAGCTTCCCCTTTAAGATGTTTTAAAACTACAACCCACGGGCTAATTAGTGCAAAGTAGATGAATTGGACGCCCGGAGGTTCTTAATGAAACAAAAGAGTGGTATTTATTGTACAAGAATGCAAATGTAAGTGACCACAGGTTTACTCAGGCAGGAGCTGTAGCAGGTATAGCATATCACAGAGGAGGAAGGACAGCAGAATGATGATGCAGCATGATATGATGGATGTTACTCCCTTAGTCAAATAGTCAAGGAGAATACCTCTGTCCCAAAGACCGATATACCAGTGAGGGGATCGGGATCAATCAGGTAGGGTACAGGCAGTCCTCTGCTAACCTAGATTCCCTATCACTGAGTTCCCTGCTCTAAAGGCAAGCAAGAAGCCTTTGGGAAGCTACTCCCTGCTATTATCCTTGATGGAGCTCACAGCTGCTCATGCTACACAACACTGACTATCTTTCTCTCCTACAGAGACTATTACAGATGTAACACCTATTTGGGCCACCCAGGGTTAATTCACCAGCTAGAACACTAGAGCATGGGTTACAACCGTTACACACAACTTACACCCAGGGCAGGGCCTTCGCTAAGTGGAAGTGTTCCCTCTATGGTGTAGTGCAACTACATCCCCCAGGCTACTGTGCAAGCAAAAACAGCTTGGGCGCCAGGAGGTTCTTAACAATCAGGAACGGTTTATTATGCCAAAAAGGGCAAATGAGCACAGGTTTCAGTAGTCACGCAGGAGTTGAGGAAAACAGCATATTGAGAGGTCACACAGAACAAGGCAGACTCACACAGAGAGTACACAGGCAAATACAGTACAACCTTTCCCTCCTGGAAGTTGTCAGGAAGCAGCTTGTACCCTACAGTCCCTCTTCACTGAGGTCCCTGACTGGAGGCAACACACAGAGCCTCTGGGAAGCTCCTCCCTTACTGCAAATCCTTGTTGGAGCTTCAGCTGCTCTTTCTCTCTATCCTATCTGCCTTTCTCTCCTAGAGAGACTATGACAAGTCTGCCCTAGTATATCTGTTCCTCATTCACGGGGTTACCTGCTCCCCGACTTGGACACATGACTTCTTCTGGCCTATTGCACTCAGTCCCCCTGAGCACATCCAGCTGGAATCACATCCAGAGGAGAAAGAGGAAGAGGCCACTCCCTGCTCACACTATATAGGAGTGAGTCAGAGCAGTGTCATCAAATCTCTCAGCCTATCACTGTAAAGGTTATTCTGTAACAGGGATTCTACCCAATAACCCAAGGAAATGGTGAAAAGATTAACTCTATAGGGCCTGTATCCCTATAGGGCCCTACACAGATCTGCCCTAATGATATCTAACCTCATTCACGGGAGAGCCTGGTTCCCGACTTCAGCACCAAAGGTACAGGTCCCTTTGGGGCAAATGCTTTACTGGGGCCTTGGTGATCCCAGGCTCAATGGGAAACACCAGCAGCACAGACACCAGGAGCCAAAGAGGAAGAGGCCACTCCCTACACAACACTATATAGCAGTGTGACAGGTAAGTGTCATTACACTCTTTGTCCAATAGGTGAGGGGGTTACACTTAAACTGTTGCAAGGGCTTTGCCCAATAATAAAGGATAAGAGAAACTACAAGGAAAGGTAGGGGATTAACTCTATAGGGACTAGCAGAACCTATAGGTCCTGACATAATGTAATACCCATGGGGAGAGTGTTTAACAGAAGGATGAAGAGCTTGCTGTCAAAAGCACTGAAGTCACATCACAAAATAAGGTTAAACTACAGAAGTTAAGGATGACGTGCATGTATGGGTTACATGTTTGTCACAATTCAATGGGGTCAGAATATGGTCACAGTCAGCTCAAACCAACCTAAATTAAGGCTATTCATGGATACAGCAGGTAGTACAGGGTTCAAGATGGTCTGCACTGAAATGACCAACTGAATGGCAGAGCAAGGTGCTGACAAAAATCTTGACTTTCCTGGAAATTGTTCCCATTATAACATCAGTAGAGATGTGGGGTAAGGAGCTGAGGAATAAGGAAGTCGTTTTCTGGACAGATAACGAGTGTATTTCATGCAATCACTAATTTATCAGCATCATCTGGGCCAGTCATTACTCTACTGAGACAGCTAGTATTGAGATGTCTAGAAAATAATATCAATTTCCGAGCCAACCATTGTCAAAATTTGACTTTACAAGTTTTTTCTCTGTGGCACCTCAGGCACAGAAGCAAAGAGACCCATTCCCACTGCAACTGTGGTAGTTGGGGACCCAAGGGCACTGCAACTTCTAAAGAATTCAGTGGCCATAAAAACATGGCAAGTGAACCACAGGGCTTGGAATCAATGGGTGTCGTTTGAGCAATTTATTCTGAATAAAAAAGAAGTAGGTTTGTCTAAAAATGTCATGAGCAGTTGGTTGGCAGGTATATCCTTTTCTGCAAGGTTATAGGGAATGGGAAGCCTGCGTAATAGTTTTATAGTTATATATAAATATATAGTATAGTTATAGCAAATGATGAAAGGCTGGGGCAGGATAACAGGTGAGTCAAATGATACAAGGGAACCAATAACAGAGCAGCATTTAAGTCTGTTATGTTCAAACCTTAAAAAAGTAGTAAAAGATGATTATGAAGAAAAACTGTTTAGATCAGCATTTATGTTGGCCTTAGGGGAGCATTTAGGATTAGTGATGGGCGAATCTGACGCGTTTCACTTCGCCAAATAATTCGCGAAATTAGCGAAACGGCAAAAAATTTGCTGTGCGTCAAAATAATTTTGTCGCGGGCGCATATAAGTGTTTTAGCGTGCGACATTATTTTTGACGCGCAGTGCAATTTGATGAAAGCCATCTTCTATGGGTGTTTTGTTTGTATAACCTTTTTTCACCTTTGGGGCTACGAATAAAAAATTTTCCCTTAGTTTCAAGCTTTGTAGTCTGTGATGATAAATGAATATGGTATCTTTTGCTTTGTGTCTGAATGTGCTGAATTGGATTGGACTCAATGGGAAGACCAATACACATGCGTGTTTCACTTAGTATACTGCTACACACATGCCCTGCATTGTTAGAGGACTCTCTAAAAAAAAATGGAAAAAAATGGCTCCCATTTTGCAAGTTTCTTAAACTTTTAACGTTTGTGGATTTTTTTACATTACCTCTGGTCAACTGGTAATGGTATCTACTACTACTCTATATCACTGTTTAACCAAAAAGTACCATCTGTACTTTATATATCTAATAGTAGATTACTAACACAAGTACAACTAATAAATCTGAACAGATAGTATCTGGATGCTTTGTGTCTCAGATAAAAATGAATAAACCATATGTTTATGTGAATGCACCTTATAGTTACATCATGTAATTGTAATGATTCTGAAATACTATGTAATGTAATTTTAATGACTCAGATTAAGAATAGTCATTGTTGTGTTATTAGAATCCAAACAATTTCAAGTACCATGTGAGTATTAGTTTAGTTAAATGAAAAAGGAACTCAAAATATAGAGATATAAAAAAACTTTTTTAATATACAAAATAGCACAAGGTGCTGCTAGGCAAAAAAAGGAATATATTACAGTGGAGGAGGAGCAATGACCCTCTGCAGGGACTCCACGATATCCCTGACCTCTCCCAGATCCTGCCTGATGGCATTCACCTGGTGGACCAGGGTGACCAGGAGCTCAGTCTGGTCATAGTAGGCATGTTCAGTCTGTGTGCCTACACTGAGCCCCTGGTTAGGTGGTGGTGCTGCCTGGTCCGGTGGTGGTGCTGCCCGGTCAGGTGGTGGTGCCGCCCGTTCAGTTAGTGGCGCTGCCCCGTGAGGTGGTGGTGCCTGGACAGCTGGCGGTGCTGCCCGGTGAGGTGGTGCTGCTGCTGCATCATCAGGATCATCCTGGATCCACTCAGCTGGCAATGAATGAATTTCAGTTTGAGTAACACATCAATTGCATTTGTACAGTATGAATTATACAGGATAAGGTGTCATGTTGTAACTCCAGGAAAATTAACTTTATTGTAGTTAAGAAGGGAAACCTATTTATTCCGTTTAAATAAATCTACCTTTATGTGAAGTAAAATTCTTATTAGCCTTGTCACAGGCCTAAACAAATACACATTTGCTCCAAAATACCAAAATAAATAGGAATCAAGTGCAGGGCAAGATTTACATAGTAGGCACCCCTAGGCCCACTGCCATTCGTCGCCCCTGTCTCCTCCCCCTTTATTCGGGCAAATTTTAATCATCTGGACAGGAGCAATGGGGATTGGTGCATGGGAAACTATTGTATCTCCTGTGCATCCCCAGTGTTTCTGAACCAATATGGGTGTGGTTGGGCAGCATGCCGCCCCCTAAAATCCTCCAGCTCTAGGCCCGGGCCTTGGTGGCCTTTCCACAGATCCGAGCCTGATCAAGTGGCTTTATTGTAGTTAAGAAGGGAAACCTATTTATTCAGTTTAAATAAATCTACCTTTATGTGAAGTAAAATTCTTATTAGCCTTGCCACAGGCCTAAACAAACACACATTTGCTCCAAAATACCATAATAAATAGGAATTAAGTGGCTTTATTGTAGTTAAGAAGGGAAACCCATGTATTCCGTTTAAATAAATCTATTATAATCTGTTTAAATAATCTCCATTTGTCAGCTCATTTACTTGTTATTTAACTTGTCTGCAATTATGACAAATTCAACTGTCAACTGTTCCAATCCTAATTACAGTATTCACTTAAATAAATTTTTGCTGTATAATAGCAAATCATTATAAGATGTTTTCTTTTTAAATAACTCTACCTTCAACCTCCACGCGCAGTTCTTCAACAAATGCGCTGTGGCGCCTTTTCAAATCGCTCCAGATCCTCTGGAGCTCCCTCAGACTTAGGCGCACGCGGAACTCCCTCCGCAGCCTACGCCTCAGCCTCTCCATAATGCTGCAGCGGAGCGCCTGGATGCCTCTCACACCAGGAGGGATATTGTCGTATCCCTCCCGGTGCAGGTACCTGACGAAGTACCGCAGCTGCTGACTTGTCATCATGCCAGGTCCTGCCATTTTCTAACTGCACTACTACAACTGTAAGCAAGGGTGGGGCTATTTATAGTGGCGACGCCTGTTTTTGACGTGCGCACGATGTGCACATCACATGACGTACGCATGCGCACACGCAAACCTAGTTTTGCTATGACGCGCGCCGAATTTCTACTGTAACACTCAAATACATTGATTTTTTAAATACATTTTGGTATTAAGTCACACTATATTTGCTAATTAGGCACTATTAGAAGTAACATTATTCCCCTAGCAACCATGCATTGATTTAAATAACAGACTGGAATATGAATAGGAGAGGCCTAAATAGAAAAAAGTAGCAATGACTAACAATACATTTGTAGCCTGACATAGTATTTGCTTTTTAGTTGGGGTCAGTGACCCACATTTTAAAGCTGCAAAGAGTCAGAACTTAGAAAAAAAGGCAAATAATTAAAAAACCAAAAAAAATGAAAACCTCATTAAAAGTTGCTTAGAATTTGCCATACTATTGCATACTAAAAGTTACCTTAAAGGTGAACCACCCCTTTAAAGGGATACTGTCATGGAAAAACATGTTTTTTACAAAATGTATCAGTTAATAGTGCTACTACAGAAGAATCCTGCATTGAAATCCATTTTTCAAAACAAGAAATGGATTTTTTAATATCTAATTTTAAAATTTGCTATGGGACTAGACATTTTGACATTTCCCAGCTGCCCTCAGTTAATGTGACTTGTGCTCTGATAAACTTCAGTCACACTTTACTGCTGCGCTGCAAGTTGGAGTGATGTCATTACCCCTCCCTCCTACAAGCTGCTGTAATGTAAATAGAGCCTTGTCTGCTGAGCCTGTCAATTGTACAATAGGCAGGAATCAAGATAAACTCCACTGACACCACTTCAGAAGGACTCAAATAACATAGTCCTGTGATCACTGCCCCCACTTACGTTTCAAAAATTAATAAATATATATACACACACACAATTCATTTTGGGCACTGGAAAAAATATTTTCTATAGATAGTTTATTATATTTGTTTACACAAAAATGAATGGCAGAAACACAGGAGTCCACTCCCAGGACTGATGACAGGGAATAGAAAAAAAGGATAAAATAAGGACATACTTGAAAACCAGGAAAACTTAGGAGGAAGTCTAGGAAGGGTTAAAATAGCTGAGGAGAGGAGAAATGAGGCAGTAAGTAGTTAAGTAAAAAAGAAGTACTGCAGGCAGGAAAGGAGCGCAGTGTGTGTGAGGTGGATATTAGCAGAGGGAACTCACAGCTCCTTTAGCTCATCTAGTAACCAGTAAAACTAACTAGGAAGGCAGAAAGGAGAGAAAGTTCCCCCCTCCAAAGGAAAGCAGAGAACAAACTTACAGAAGGGGAGGAGCTTTGATAGTGTCTGTGGGAGGAGCTAGTGCAGCTGTAGAGCAGGACGTAGGAAAGTGAAAGTAATTGGTTCCCTGCAAACCATGTGACCACTCTCCTCCAAACATCACAGGCATGGGCAGAGAGGGGAGGGGGAGGGGCTAGATTCTCATGTGGTAGTGCAGGGACCTGGCTTTTCATTACAGAGTGGCTGCCTCCAAGCACACAGGTAATGCTGTGCCTGCTGTTAGAGCAGCACACGATGAATGTGTAATGAGCACAAATGGAAGCCCCCATGACAAAATACAAACTAAAATAATTTATGCATGGATTTGTGGATTAACATTTTATTTGCCACACCGTGTTTATGGATGTGTGTTTTTTATAAAAATGCAAAAAAAATAAAAATTTTAAATGACAACAGATTCCCTTTAAGGGCTTTGCACTGGATCTATGAATACGTTGTGTAAAGTGTTTGGAAACAAAGGATGGCGTGTGTTCTCTTTGAAGGTTATGGGCAGCAAACTGGGACAAAACTGCTTGTGAAGTTGAAAGTTGCAAAATAGCAGATGCAGCTGAAAGTGGGATTTAAGCCGGACATCATCTAGGAATGAAATTCCTCTTTCCATCCAGTAAACTGTGTTGTCTCGTTTATTTAACTCAAGGACAAAAGTATTCGTAGGGGACAAATTCCATCTGAATTATTGCTTACAGCATGAATTTAAGTAGAGTTTTTTGCTATGTTTGCGTCACCCAGGGTTGTCAGGTTGGTTGGTTTCCAGTCAAATTTACTGGGCTGATGGTTGGGGCCTGTTTGGGCCTCTGTGTAATTTGAATACCAGGGCCTATTTTGACTCCCAGACCAGACATGGCTTTGGGGCTACCATTAAAACATTTACCTTACTTTTCAGCTTTGTACACAGTGATAAATGTATATATGCCATGTTTTGCTTTGAAGTCAATGGGAAGAGCAATTCACACCTATGTTTCACTCAGTAACTGCTACACACATGCCTTTAACATGGATTGGAAAGTCCTCTTGTGATTGGTCAACTTTGACCGATATGGAAATGAAGACTTTGCCATTTTTTCTCTCCCTATGGTATTACGGCATAGCGGCAATGTCAAATTGTCATAGAGTCTAGGCAAAGGGCTATGTTGTTGACAGGCAGTCTTTAACATAGATTGGAAAGTCCTCTTGTGATTGGTCAACTTTGACCGATATGGAAATGAAGAAGACTTTGCCGTTTTTTTCTCTCCCTATGGTATTAAGGGATAGGGAAGTTGAGGCTTACTAGGCACAGGTCAACACATGGTCATGTGTTGGAATGTTAGATTTTATCATGGGAGTGCTTAGGCAATGGCTAATTTGCCATAGAGCCTAGGCAAAGGGATATGCGACTGACAGCTCTTGTCATAGAAGGCTGTGGGTCTTCCTATTCTTTGTATGGCAAGGAGGAATCTATAGTAGGCAAAAGGCTATGTTGTTTGACAGGCAGTCTTTAACATGGATTGGAAAGTCCTCTTGTGATTGGTCAACTTTGACCGATATGGAAATGAAGAAGACTTTGCCGTTTTTTTCTCTCCCTATGGCATTACGGCATAGCGGCAATGTCAAATTGTCATAGAGTCTAGGCAAAGGGCTATGTTGTTGACAGGCAGTCTTTAACATGGATTGAAAAGTCCTCTTGTGATTGGTCAACTTTGACCGATATGGAAATGAAGACTTTGCCATTTTTTCTCTCCCTATGGTATTACGGCATAGCGGCAATGTCAAATTGTCAAATTGTCATAGAGTCTAGGCAAAGGGCTATGTTGTTGACAGGCAGTCTTTAACATGGATTGGAAAGTCCTCTTGTGATTGGTCAACTTTGACCGATATGGAAATGAAGAAGACTTTGCCGTTTTTTTCTCTCCCTATGGTATTACGGGATAGCAGGGATGTAGCGAACGTCGGAAAAAAAGTTCGCGAACATATTCGCGAACTTGCGCAAGAATGCGAGCGGTTCGCGAACGGTTCGCGAACCCCATAGACTTCAATGGGAAGGCGAACTTTAACATCTAGAAAAGACATTTCTGGCCAGAAAAATGATTTTAAAGTTGTTTAAAGGGTGCAACGACCTGGACAGTGGCATGCCAGAGGGGGATCAAGGGCAAAAATGTATCTGAAAAATCTGCCTGTGTGTGCTTGGAAGAGATAGTGTAGGGGGAGAGCTGTTAGTGATTTCAGGGACAGATGATAGTAAGTTTGCTGGCTAGTAATCTGCTTGATACTGCTCTGTATTGGAGGGACAGAAGTCTGCAGGGATTTGAGGGACATTTTAGCTTAGGTAGCTTTGCTGGCTAGTAATCTACTGTTCTCTTTAAACAACTGCCATACGTTGACCTTGTAGGCATTGTTTGCCCAGTTTTTTTGGACGCAGCCACTGAAGCACAGTTGCCATAAAAAATATGCCATATAAATGCTGAAAATAGTCATTTTTCGCCATACGTTGACCTTGTAGACATTGTTTGCCCAGTTTTTTTGGTTGCAGCCACTGAAGCACAGTTGCCAGAAAAAATATGCCATATAAATGCTGAAAATAGTCATTTTTCGCCATACGTTGACCTTGTAGACATTGTTTGCCCAGTTTTTTTGGTTGCAGCCACTGAAGCACAGTTGCCAGAAAAAATATGCCATATAAATGCTGAAAATAGTCATTTTTTGCCATACGTTGACCTTGTAGGCATTGTTTGCCCAGTTTTTTTGGTCGCAGCCACTGAAGCACAGTTGCCAGAAAAAATATGCCATATAAATGCTGAAAATAGTCATTTTTTGCCATATACGTTGAGTCAACGTATGGCAAAAAATGACTATTTTCAGCATTTATATGGCATATTTTTTCTGGCCTCTGTGCTTCAGTGGCTGCGGCCAAAAAAACTGGGCAAACAATGCCTACAAGGTCAACGTCGTTGACCTTGTAGGCATTGTTTGCCCAGTTTTTTTGGCCGCAGCCACTGAGGCCAGAAAAAATTAAACCAGTAGGGTTTGCACCCTAGTTTGTAACGGTGGCGGAGGGAGGAGGAGGACGCTAAAGGACAGCTGTGTGTGGAGTCATGAGGCTTGAAGAGAAGGACAGCTGCATAGAAGTCAGAACAAGTCTTCCGGCGTGCAGTAACCCTCCGAGATCCACCCCTCATTCATTTTAATAAAGGTCAGGTAATCGACACTTTTGTGACCTAGGCGAGTTCTCTTCTCAGTTACAATCCCTCCTGCTGCACTGAAGGTCCTTTCTGAGAGCACACTTGAGGCTGGGCAAGACAAGAGGTTCATGGCAAATTGTGACAGCTCTGGCCACAGATCAAGCCTGCACACCCAGTAGTCCAGGGGTTCATCGCTCCTCAGAGTGTCGATATCTGCAGTTAATGCCAGGTAGTCCGCTACCTGCCGGTCGAGGCGTTCTTTGAGGGTGGATCCAGAAGGGTTGTGGCGCTGCCTTGGACAGAAAAACATTTGCATGTCTGACGTTACAGACTGGCCAAAGGGCTTTGTCCTTGCAGGTGTGCTCGTGGCAGGATTACTGGCACCTCTGCCCCTGGAATGTTGATGAGTTCCTGAAGTGACATCACCCTTAAAAGCATTGTACAACATGTTTTGCAGGCTGGTTTGTAAATGCCGCATCTTTTCGGACTTGTGGTATGTTGGTAACATTTCTGACACTTTATGCTTGTACCGAGGGTCTAGTAGCGTTGCGACCCAGTACAGGTCCTTCTCCTTAAGCCTCTTGATACGGGGGTCCTTCAACAGGCATGACAGCATGAAAGACCCCATTCTCACAAGGTTGGATGCAGAGCTATCCATCTCCGCTTCCTCATTATCAAGGACTGCATCATCCACGGTCTCCTCCCCCCAGCCACGTACAAGACCAGGGGTCCCCAAAAGGTCACCACTAGCCCCCTGGGAAGCCTGCTCCTGTTGGTCCTCCTCCTCCTCCTCCACAAAGCCACCTTCCTCCTCTGACTCCACTTCTGGCACCTCTCCCTGCGTTGCAGCAGGTGCCTGGGTTCGTTCTGGTGATTCCGACCAGAAATCGTGCGCTTCCAGCTCCTCGTCACGCTGGTCTAAAGCCTCATCTGTCACTCGTCGCACGGCACGCTCCAGGAAGAAAGCGAAGGGTATTAGGTCGCTGATGGTGCCTTCGGTGCGACTGACCATATTTGTCACCTCTTCAAAAGGTCGCATGAGCCTGCAGGCATCGCGCATAAGCACCCAGTAACGGGGGAAAAAAATCCCCAGCTGTGCAGATCCAGTCCTACCACCCAGTTCAAAAAGGTACTCGTTGACGGCCCTTTGTTGTTGCAGCAGACGTTCCAACATAAGGAGCGTTGAATTCCAGCGAGTCTGGCTGTCAGAAATCAAACGCCTGACTGGCATGTTGTAGCGCTGCTGAATGTCAGCAAGGCGTGCCATGGCTGTGTAGGAACGTCTGAAATGGGCCGACACCTTTCTGGACTGGGTGAGAACGTCCTGGAATCCTGGGTACTTGGAGACAAAACGTTGGACTATTAAATTTAACACATGTGCCATGCAGGGCACATGTGTTAAATTGCCTAGTCTCAACGCTGCCAACAGATTGCTTCCATTGTCACACACCACTTTTCCGATCTGCAGTTGGTGTGGGGTCAGCCACCGATCGGCCTGTGACTGCAGAGATGACAGGAGTACAGATCCGGTATGGTTTTTGCTTTCCAGGCACGTCATCCCCAAGACAGCGTGACAACGGCGTACCTGGCACGTCGAATAGCCTAGGGGGAGCTGGGGGTGCACAGGTGTGGAGGAGGAGAAGGAGGACCCAGCAGCAGAGTAAGAAGAAGAAGAAGACGAGGTAGAGAGCGATGGAGGAGTAGAGGTGGCGGCAGAACCGCGTGCAATCCGTGGCGGTGACACCAACTCCACTGTTGTTGTTGAGCTACCCATTCCCTGCTTCCCAGCCATTACCAAGTTCACCCAGTGGGCAGTGTAGGTGACATACCTGCCCTGACCATGCTTGGAGGACCATGCGTCAGTAGTCATATGGACCTTTGGCCCAACACTAAGTGACAGAGATGCGGTAACTTGGCTCTGCACATGTTGGTACAGGTGTGGTATTCCCTTTTTAGAAAAAAAATTGCGGCTGGGTACCTTCCACTGCGGTGTCCCAATTGCTACAAATTTGCGGAAGGCCTCAGAGTCCACCAGCTGGTATGGTAAAAGCTGGCGGGCTAAGAGTGCAGACAAGCCAGCTGTCAGACGCCGGGCAAGGGGGTGACAGTCAGACATTGGCTTCTTACGCTCAAACATGGCCTTCACAGAAACTTGGCTGGTGGCAGATGACTGGGAATGGGAACAGGTGGTCAAGGTGGAAGGCGGAGTGGAGGGTGGTTCAGACGGGTCAAGGAGAGCAGAGGTAGAGCAGTAAGATGCTGGACCAGAAGGAGTGTGGCTTTTAGTTTGCCTGTTGCCTTTGAGGTGTTGCTCCCAAAGTGCTTTGTGCTTGCCGCTCATGTGCCTTCGCATAGAAGTTGTACCTATGTGGCTGTTGGGCTTACCAAGGCTCAGTTTCTGACTGCACTCATTGCAAATTACAATGCTTTTGTCAGAGGCACACACATTAAAAAATCCCACACTGCTGACTTTTTGGAAGTGTGCGATCTGGCGGTAACAGTAGAAGTTGGCGGCATTGGCGGGTGCGTTGGCCGGCTGAACACAGGTGCCGATACATGTTGTTGCCCTACTGATCCCTGCGGGCTGTCCTCCCTGCTTCTTCTAAGTCTTATTCTCCTACTGCCTCTCTGACTCTCCGTCTCTCCATCTGAACTACCCTCCTCTTGCTCTCTTCTACTAGGCACCCACAAAACATCAATCTCCTCATCATCATTCTCCTCAGATGCATCAATTTCTTCTGACACATCACAGAAGGAAGCAGCAGCGGGGACCTCCTCCTCATCACTCATTATGTCCATCTCTATCGTGTTCTCTGCCAGAATTAAATCTGGTGTAAGGTCCTCATCTCCTTCATCTTCTTCTGGCAATAATGGTTGCGCATTACTCAGTTCAAGAAACTCATGGGAAAATAACTCCTCTGACCCCAGTGAAGAAGGGGCACCGGTGGTGGAGGAAGTGTTACGTGGGGTGGCCATAGCAGTGGAGGATGAGGAGGATGTTGTGGTAAAGTTAGAAACGGTAGAGGATGGGGTGTGCTGTGTAAGCCAGTCAACTACCTCTTCAGCATTTTGGGAGTTCAGGGTCATTGGCTTTTTAAAACTGGGCAATTTGCTAGGGCCACAGGATTGCATAGCAGCACGGCCCCTAGCACGGCCTCTGCGTGGCGGCCTGCCTTTGCCTGGCATTATTTTTAAAAAACAACAACAACAACAAAAACTCAGTTGGTTTTTCTGGAAACGATAATACACACAGCTAGATGGCGGGTTGAAGAAAACAGTGTGCAAATAATGCCTACAAGGTCAACGTATACACTACTACAGCGGTGGATACGGATTACGTAAAATATATTATGGCTGCTTGAAAAAAGTCACTCCGGTGTTTTTTCTGGAGACGGTAATATTATGGATATTTAGACAGAATGTGAACAAGGTCACACAGCTAGATGGCGGGTTGAAGAAAACAGTGTGCAAATAATGCCTACAAGGTCAACGTATACACTACTACAGCGGTGGATACGGATTACGTAAAATATATGAATGCTGCTTGAAAAAAAGTAACTCAAGTGGTTTTTCTAGAGACGATAATATTATCAATATTTAGACAAAATGTGAACAAGGTCACACAGCTAGATGGCGGGTTGAAGAAAACACTGTGCAAATAATGCCTACAAGGTCAACGTATACACTACTACAGCGGTGGATACGGATTACGTAAAATATATGAATGCTGCTTGAAAAAAAGTAACTCAAGTGGTTTTTCTAGAGACGATAATATTATCAATATTTAGACAAAATGTGAACAAGGTCACACAGCTAGATGGCGGGTTGAAGAAAACACTGTGCAAATAATGCCTACAAGGTCAACGTATACACTACTACAGCGGTGGATACGGATTACGTAAAATATATGAATGCTGCTTGAAAAAAGTCACTCCGGTGTTTTTTCTGGAGACGGTAATATTATGGATATTTAGACAGAATGTGAACAAGGTCACACAGCTAGATGGCGGGTTGAAGAAAACAGTGTGCAAATAATGCCTACAAGGTCAACGTATACACTACTACAGCGGTGGATACGGATTACGTAAAATATATTATGGCTGCTTGAAAAAGTCACTCCGGTGTTTTTTCTGGAGACGGTAATATTATGGATATTTAGACAGAATGTGAACAAGGTCACACAGCTAGATGGCGGGTTGAAGAAAACAGTGTGCAAATAATGCCTACAAGGTCAACGTATACACTACTACAGCGGTGGATACGGATTACGTAAAATATATTATGGCTGCTTGAAAAAAGTCACTCCGGTGTTTTTTCTGGAGACGGTAATATTATGGATATTTAGACAGAATGTGAACAAGGTCACACAGCTAGATGGCGGGTTGAAGAAAACAGTGTGCAAATAATGCCTACAAGGTCAACGTATACACTACTACAGCGGTGGATACGGATTACGTAAAATATATTATGGCTGCTTGAAAAAAGTCACTCCGGTGTTTTTTCTGGAGACGGTAATATTATGGATATTTAGACAGAATGTGAACAAGGTCACACAGCTAGATGGCGGGTTGAAGAAAACAGTGTGCAAATAATGCCTACAAGGTCAACGTATACACTACTACAGCGGTGGATACGGATTACGTAAAATATATTATGGCTGCTTGAAAAAAGTCACTCCGGTGTTTTTTCTGGAGACGGTAATATTATGGATATTTAGACAGAATGTGAACAAGGTCACACAGCTAGATGGCGGGTTGAAGAAAACAGTGTGCAAATAATGCCTACAGGGCAAATAATGCCTAAAAGGTCAACTTATACACTACTACAGCGGTAGTAAAATAAAAAAAAGTAAAATAAAAAAAAAATGAATATTAAAAAAAAAAAATTAAAGTTGGTGCTGCTGAACTACTAGGAGCAGCAGATTAGCACACCAGTCCCACTCCCCAACACTGCTAGACTAATAGCACTGGGCTCTTATAGTAGTAGTAGTAGTAGTAGTAAAACAACAAAAAAATAAATAAAAGCAGTCCTTACAAGGACTACTGTTATTGCAGCAGTCAGCAGATGAGATCAGAAGCAGGACAGCTGCCCACTGCAGCTACATACAGAGCACTGCAGTAGAAGGTAGATTACTAGCCAGCAAAGCTACCTAAGCTTAAATGTCCCTCAAACCCCTGCAGACTTCTGTCCCTCCAATAACAGAGCAGTATCAAAACGATTACTAGCCAGCAAACTTTCAACTGTCCCTGAAATCACTAACAGGCAGCAGCTCTCTCCCTACAATATCTCTTCAGCACACACAGGCAGAGTGAAAAAACGCTGCAGGGCTTCGGTTTTTATAGGGAAGGGGAGTGGTCCAGGGGAGAGCTTCCTGATTGGCTGCCATGTACCTGCTGGTCTGGGGTGAGAGGGCAAAAAAAAGCGCCAACAATGGCGAACCCAAAATGGCGAACGTCGCGCGACGTTCGCGAACTTCCGGCGAGCGCGAACACCCGATGTTCGCGCGAACAAGTTCGCCGGCGAACAGTTCGCGACATCTCTATCTTCCTATTCTTTGTATGGCAAGGAGGAATCTATAGTAGGCAAAAGGCTATGTTGTTTGACAGGCAGTCTTTAACATTGATTGGAAAGTCCTCTTGTGATTGGTCAACTTTGACCGATATGGAAATGAAGACGACTTTGCCGTTTTTTTCTCTCCCTATGGCATTACGGCATAGCGGCAATGTCAAATTGTCATAGAGTCTAGGCAAAGGGCTATGTTGTTGACAGGCAGTCTTTAACATGGATTGGAAAGTCCTCTTGTGATTGGTCAACTTTGACCGATATGGAAATGTAGAAGACTTTGCCATTTTTTCTCTCCCTATGGTATTACTGCATAGCGGCAATGTCAAATTGTCATAGAGTCTAGGCAAAGGGCTATGTTGTTGACAGGCAGTCTTTAACATGGATTGGAAAGTCCTCTTGTGATTGGTCAACTTTGACTGATATGGAAATGAAGAAGACTTTGCCGTTTTTTCTCTCCCTATGGCTTTACGGGATAGGGAAGTTGAGGCTTACTAGGCACAGGTCAGATTTTAGATTTTATCATGGGAGTGCTTAGGCAATGGCTAATTTGCCATAGAGCCTAGGCAAAGGGATATGCGACTGACAGCTCTTGTCATAGAAGGCTGTGGGTCTTCCTATTCTTTGTATGGCAAGGAGGAATCTATAGTAGGCAAAAGGCTATGTTGTTTGACAGGCAGTCTTTAACATGGATTGGAAAGTCCTCTTGTGATTGGTCAACTTTGACCGATATGGAAATGAAGAAGACGTTGACGTTTTTTTCTCTCCCTATGGTATTACGGCATAGCGGCAATGTCAAATTGTCATAGAGTCTAGGCAAAGGGCTATGTTGTTGACAGGCAGTCTTTAACATGGATTGGAAAGTCCTCTTGTGATTGGTCAACTTTGACCGATATGGAAATGAAGAAGACTTTGCCGTTTTTTCTCTCTCTATGTTTATACGGGATAGGGAAGTTGAGGCTTACTAGGCACAGGTCAACACATGGTCATGTGTTGGAATGTTAGATTTTATCATGGGAGTGCTTAGGCAATGGCTAATTTGCCATAGAGCCTAGGCAAAGGGATATGCGACTGACAGCTCTTGTCATAGAAGGCTTGTCATAGAAGGCTGTGGGTCTTCCTATTCTTTGTATGGCAAGGAGGAATCTATAGTAGGCAAAAGGCTATGTTGTTTGACAGGCAGTCTTTAACATGGATTGGAAAGTCCTCTTGTGATTGGTCAACTTTGACCGATATGGAAATGAAGAAGACTTTGCCGTTTTTTTCTCTCCCTATGGTATTACGGCATAGCGGCAATGTCAAATTGTCATAGAGTCTAGGCAAAGGGCTATGTTGTTGACAGGCAGTCTTTAACATGGATTGGAAAGTCCTCTTGTGATTGGTCAACTTTGACCGATATGGAAATGCAGAAGACTTTGCCGTTTTTTTCTCTCCCTATGGTATTACGGGATAGGGAAGTTGAGGCTTACTAGGCACAGGTCAACACATGGTTATGTGTTGGAATGTTAGATTTTATCATGGGAGTGCTTAGGCAATGGCTAATTTGCCATAGAGCCTAGGCAAAGGGATATGCGACTGACAGCTCTTGTCATAGAAGGCTGTGGGTCTTCCTATTCTTTGTATGGCAAGGAGGAATCTATAGTAGGCAAAAGGCTATGTTGTTTGACAGGCAGTCTTTAACATGGATTGGAAAGTCCTCTTGTGATTGGTCAACTTTGACCGATATGGAAATGAAGAAGACTTTGCCGTTTTTTTCTCTCCCTATGGCCTTACGGCATAGCGGCAATGTCAAATTGTCATAGAGTCTAGGCAAAGGGCTATGTTGTTGACAGGCAGTCTTTAACATGGATTGGAAAGTCCTCTTGTGATTGGTCAACTTTGACCGATATGGAAATGAAGAAGACTTTGCCGTTTTTTCTCTCCCTATGGTTATACGGGATAGGGAAGTTGAGGCATACTAGGCACAGGTCAACACATGGTTATGTGTTGGAATGTTAGATTTTATCATGGGAGTGCTTAGGCAATGGCTAATTTGCCATAGAACCTAGGCAAAGGGATATGCGACTGACAGCTCTTGTCATAGAAGGCTGTGGGTCTTCCTATTCTTTGTATGGCAAGGAGGAATCTATAGTAGGCAAAAGGCTATGTTGTTTGACAGGCAGTCTTTAACATGGATTGGAAAGTCCTCTTGTGATTGGTCAACTTTGACCGATATGGAAATGAAGAAGACTTTGCCGTTTTTTCTCTCCCTATGGTTATACGGGATAGGGAAGTTGAGGCTTACTAGGCACAGGTCAACACATGGTTATGTGTTGGAATGTTAGATTTTATCATGGGAGTGCTTAGGCAATGGCTAATTTGCCATAGAGCCTAGGCAAAGGGATATGCGACTGACGGCTCTTGTCATAGAAGGCTGTGGGTCTTCCTATTCTTTGTATGGCAAGGAGGAATCTATAGTAGGCAAAAGGCTATGTTGTTTGACAGGCAGTCTTTAACATGGATTGGAAAGTCCTCTTGTGATTGGTCAACTTTGACCGATATGGAAATAAAGAAGACTTTGCCGTTTTTTTCTCTCCCTATGGCGTTACGGCATAGCGGCAATGTCAAATTGTCATAGAGTCTAGGCAAAGGGCTATGTTGTTGACAGGCAGTCTTTAACATGGATTGGAAAGTCCTCTTGTGATTGGTCAACTTTGACCGATATGGAAATGAAGAAGACTTTGCCGTTTTTTTCTCTCCCTATGGTATTACGGGATAGGGAAGTTGAGGCTTACTAGGCACAGGTCAACACATGGTTATGTGTTGGAATGTTAGATTTTATCATGGGAGTGCTTAGGCAATGGCTAATTTGCCATAGAGCCTAGGCAAAGGGATATGCGACTGATAGCTCTTGTCATAGAAGGCTGTGGGTCTTCCTATTCTTTGTATGGCAAGGAGGAATCTATAGTAGGCAAAAGGCAATGTTTTTGACAGGCAGTCTTTAACATGGATTGGAAAGTCCTCTTGTGATTGGTCAACTTTGACCGATATGGAAATGAAGAAGACTTTGCCGTTTTTTTCTCTCCCTATGGTATTACGGGATAGGGAAGTTGAGGCTTACTAGGCACAGGTCAACACATGGTTATGTGTTGGAATGTTAGATTTTATCATGGGAGTGCTTAGGCAATGGCTAATTTGCCATAGAGCCTAGGCAAAGGGATATGCGACTGACAGCTCTTGTCATAGAAGGCTGTGGGTCTTCCTATTCTTTGTATGGCAAGGAGGAATCTATAGTAGGCAAAAGGCTATGTTGTTTGACAGGCAGTCTTTAACATGGATTGGAAAGTCCTCTTGTGATTGGTCAACTTTGACCGATATGGAAATGAAGAAGACTTTGCCGTTTTTTTCTCTCCCTATGGCATTACGGCATAGTGGCAATGTCAAATTGTCATAGAGTCTAGGCAAAGGGCTATGTTGTTGACAGGCAGTCTTTAACATGGATTGGAAAGTCATCTTGTGATTGGTCAACTTTGACCGATATGGAAATGAAGAAGACTTTGCCGTTTTTTCTCTCCCTATGGTTATACGGGATAGGGAAGTTGAGGCATACTAGGCACAGGTCAACACATGGTTATGTGTTGGAATGTTAGATTTTATCATGGGAGTGCTTAGGCAATGGCTAATTTGCCATAGAACCTAGGCAAAGGGATATGCGACTGACAGCTCTTGTCATAGAAGGCTGTGGGTCTTCCTATTCTTTGTATGGCAAGGAGGAATCTATAGTAGGCAAAAGGCTATGTTGTTTGACAGGCAGTCTTTAACATGGATTGGAAAGTCCTCTTGTGATTGGTCAACTTTGACCGATATGGAAATGAAGAAGACTTTGCCGTTTTTTTCTCTCCCTATGGTATTACGGGATAGGGAAGTTGAGGCTTACTAGGCACAGGTCAACACATGGTTATGTGTTGGAATGTTAGATTTTATCATGGGAGTGCTTAAGCAATGGCTAATTTGCCATAGAGCCTAGGCAAAGGGATATACGACTGACAGCTCTTGTCATAGAAGGCTGTGGGTCTTCCTATTCTTTGTATGGCAAGGAGGAATCTATAGTAGGCAAAAGGCTATGTTGATTGACAGGCAGTCTTTAACATGGATTGGAAAGTCCTCTTGTGATTGGTCAACTTTGACCGATATGGAAATAAAGAAGACTTTGCCGTTTTTTTCTCTCCCTATGGCGTTACGGCATAGCGGCAATGTCAAATTGTCATAGAGTCTAGGCAAAGGGCTATGTTGTTGACAGGCAGTCTTTAACATGGATTGAAAAGTCCTCTTGTGATTGGTCAACTTTGACCGATATGGAAATGAAGAAGACTTTGCAGTTTTTTCTCTCCCTATGGTATTACGGCATAGCGGCAATGTCAAATTGTCATAGAGTCTAGGCAAAGGGCTATGTTGTTGACAGCCAGTCTTTAACATGGATTGGAAAGTCCTCTTGTGATTGGTCAACTTTGACCGATATGGAAATGAAGAAGACTTTGCCGTTTTTTTCTCTCCCTATGGTATTACGGGATAGGGAAGTTGAGGCTTACTAGGCACAGGTCAACACATGGTCATGTGTTGGAATGTTAGATTTTATCATGGGAGTGCTTAGGCAATGGCTAATTTGCCATAGAGCCTAGGCAAAGGGATATGCGACTGACAGCTCTTGTCATAGAAGGCTGTGGGTCTTCCTATTCTTTGTATGGCAAGGAGGAATCTATAGTAGGCAAAAGGCTATGTTGTTTGACAGGCAGTCTTTAACATGGATTGGAAAGTCCTCTTGTGATTGGTCAACTTTGACCGATATGGAAATGAAGAAGACTTTGCCGTTTTTTTCTCTCCCTATGGTTTTACGGCATAGCGGCAATGTCAAATTGTCATAGAGTCTAGGCAAAGGGCTATGTTGTTGACAGGCAGTCTTTAACATGGATTGGAAAGTCCTCTTGTGATTGGTCAACTTTGACCGATATGGAAATGAAGACTTTGCCATTTTTTCTCTCCCTATGGTATTACGGCATAGCGGCAATGTCAAATTGTCATAGAGTCTAGGCAAAGGTCTATGTTGTTGACAGGCAGTCTTTAACATGGATTGGAAAGTCCTCTTGTGATTGGTCAACTATGACCGATATGGAAATGAAGAAGACTTTGCCGTTTTTTTCTCTCCCTATGGTATTACGGGATAGGGAAGTTGAGGCTTACTAGGCACAGGTCAACACATGGTTATGTGTTGGAATGTTAGATTTTATCATGGGAGTGCTTAGGCAATGGCTAATTTGCCATAGAGCCTAGGCAAAGGGATATGCGACTGACAGCTCTTGTCATAGAAGGCTGTGGGTCTTCCTATTCTTTGTATGGCAAGGAGGAATCTATAGTAGGCAAAAGGCAATGTTTTTGACAGGCAGTCTTTAACATGGATTGGAAAGTCCTCTTGTGATTGGTCAACTTTGACCGATATGGAAATGAAGAAGACTTTGCAGTTTTTTTTCTCTCCCTATGGTATTACGGGATAGGGAAGTTGAGGCTTACTAGGCACAGGTCAACACATGGTTATGTGTTGGAATGTTAGATTTTATCATGGGAGTGCTTAGGCAATGGCTAATTTGCCATAGAGCCTAGGCAAAGGGATATGCGACTGACAGCTCTTGTCATAGAAGGCTGTGGGTCTTCCTATTCTTTGTATGGCAAGGAGGAATCTATAGTAGGCAAAAGGCTATGTTGTTTGACAGGCAGTCTTTAACATGGATTGGAAAGTCCTCTTGTGATTGGTCAACTTTGACCGATATGGAAATGAAGAAGACTTTGCCGTTTTTTTCTCTCCCTATGGCGTTACGGCATAGCGGCAATGTCAAATTGTCATAGAGTCTAGGCAAAGGGCTATGTTGTTGACAGGCAGTCTTTAACATGGATTGGAAAGTCCTCTTGTGATTGGTCAACTTTGACCGATATGGAAATGAAGAAGACTTTGCCGTTTTTTCTCTCCCTATGGTTATACGGGATAGGGAAGTTGAGGCATACTAGGCACAGGTCAACACATGGTCATGTGTTGGAATGTTAGATTTTATCATGGGAGTGCTTAGGCAATGGCTAATTTGCCATAGAACCTAGGCAAAGGGATATGCGACTGACAGCTCTTGTCATAGAAGGCTGTGGGTCTTCCTATTCTTTGTATGGCAAGGAGGAATCTATAGTAGGCAAAAGGCTATGTTGTTTGACAGGCAGTCTTTAACATGGATTGGAAAGTCCTCTTGTGATTGGTCAACTTTGACCGATATGGAAATGAAGAAGACTTTGCCGTTTTTTTCTCTCCCTATGGTATTACGGGATAGGGAAGTTGAGGCTTACTAGGCACAGGTCAACACATGGTTATGTGTTGGAATGTTAGATTTTATCATGGGAGTGCTTAGGCAATGGCTAATTTGCCATAGAACCTAGGCAAAGGGATATGCGACTGACAGCTCTTGTCATAGAAGGCTGTGGGTCTTCCTATTCTTTGTATGGCAAGGAGGAATCTATAGTAGGCAAAAGGCTATGTTGTTTGACAGGCAGTCTTTAACATGGATTGGAAAGTCCTCTTGTGATTGGTCAACTTTGACCGATATGGAAATGAAGAAGACTTTGCCGTTTTTTTCTCTCCCTATGGTTTTACGGCATAGCGGCAATGTCAAATTGTCATAGAGTCTAGGCAAAGGGCTATGTTGTTGACAGCCAGTCTTTAACATGGATTGGAAAGTCCTTTTGTGATTGGTCAACTTTGACCAATATGGAAATGAAGAAGACTTTGCTGTTTTTTCTCTCCCTATGGTTATACGGGATAGGGAAGTTGAGGCTTACTAGGCACAGGTCAACACATGGTTATGTGTTGGAATGTTAGATTTTATCATGGGAGTGCTTAGGCAATGGCTAATTTGCCATAGAGCCTAGGCAAAGGGATATGCGACTGACAGCTCTTGTCATAGAAGGCTGTGGGTCTTCCTATTCTTTGTATGGCAAGGAGGAATCTATAGTAGGCAAAAGGCTATGTTGTTTGACAGGCAGTCTTTAACATGGATTGGAAAGTCCTCTTGTGATTGGTCAACTTTGACCGATATGGAAATGAAGAAGACTTTGCCGTTTTTTTCTCTCCTTATGGTATTACGGCATAGCGGCAATGTCAAATTGTCATAGAGTCTAGGCAAAGGGCTATGTTGTTGACAGGCAGTCTTTCCTCCCTGTATACATTGTTAGAGCACTCCTATCATTTCAAAAGAAAGAATAATGACTGAGGCACAGGACTTTTGGCTGCAGTCGTTTCAGGGGTAATAATAGTGTGAATACATTTGCCAACCAAGCAATTGTATTAGAGCCATAAGAATTAAATGAGGCAGGCCT
Organism: Xenopus laevis; assembly: GCF_017654675.1. Classification (NCBI taxonomy): domain Eukaryota; kingdom Metazoa; phylum Chordata; class Amphibia; order Anura; family Pipidae; genus Xenopus; species Xenopus laevis. The sequence continues at coordinate 230,986,952 of NC_054371.1, forward strand.
CAGCCAGAAGAAATTAGCCAACTAAGCAGCAAAAATAGAAGCAACATATTTAGAGGCCATGTTAGGCCTCAACCCGAAGAAATTAGCCAACAATGTGGCAGTATTCGAAGAAACATTTTTAGAAGCCGTGTTAGGCCTCAACCAGAAGAATTTGTAAAAAGCCCCCCTAAATACTGGGTTTCTGACAATAACCTGTCAGGCTATCTTTAACCATGAACCAACATATAAAGCCCCCCAAATACCGGGTTTGTGACTATAACCTGTCAGGTTTTCCTTTGCTATGGACCAGCACATAACATATGAAGGACTCTGGTAATTTAGGGACATGCAAGTTTATTATTCCTATAATCAACTGATACAATTACAGCAAGTCACCATAGTGTACATTAAATCTTATAATAAAAGAAGCATGCAACATACAAGGCTTATAAGGTATATCGTAACTACTCTAACCTAATGTCTTGGGATGCGTGCATATAGAGTTATGTCTAGGTGGTTATCCTTAAAGGTGTTTCTCCATATACATCACCTGTTCCTTCTTCCTTGGTTTCTTCTTCTGTGTGTAGACCAAACGGAGGAGCTTCCAGTTATAGCCCTTTGCACTCCATGACAACCAGGCCGGAGCCCACTACAGTTTGTTTGTACACGTCCTGTAACCAGGATGAAACACTGTCCAGTAGTAGTCACTGTAGTCCATGAGATACTTCAAGTCCCATAGTCATCCATTCAATTCCAGTAATGTACTATACTGAACACCATCCATTAGTTGCCACTGTACACTGTGTTCCATGGATATTTCAGGTAAACTCAATTCCTGTTAAACTAGTTTTCCTTGGAGATGGTCAGCACTCTTTACATGGATTCAGTCTGGGAAGATAGCTCTCTTTTTAGTTTGTTTTAGTAACACCAACTGTTTTCCAAACATTTCTTTTGTTTAGCATAACCATCTTTCCAAAGGCTTGCTTGGATACCTATTAGAGTCTCTTTCACCAATGTTATTTTCTCATGAAGTCCATTATAACAGGAATTAGCCCACTAAGCAGCAAAAATAGAAGCAACATATTTAGAAGCCATGTTAGGCCTCAACCCTCAAGAAATTAGCCAACAATGTGGCAGTATTCAAAGAAACATTTTTAGAAGCCATGTTAGGCCTCAACCAGAAGAAATTAGCCCACTAAGCAGCAAAAATAGAAGCAACATATTTAGAGGCTTGCTTGGATACCTATTAGAGTCTCTTTCACCAATATTATTTTCTCATGAAGTCTATTATAACATTCCCACCTTTGTGTCAGAAAGACACACAGATTCTTACAGTATCATGTCTTCAACATTCCACCTTTGCGTCAAAGATACAAGAATGCAGATATGTTTTACTATCCAGAAGATTTGTGGGAAAAAAACTTTTGGTATGATGAATTCTCTGCAACGTTGTAAATGGGACTCTGGTCTGATGTGCAACTGGATGTCCAAACATTGTCATGGAATGGAGGAACAGTTGATGTCATGTGTATCTAATTTAACTGTACATTTATACTATAGCTAAATTCACCAATAATATGGTTAGCCTTGGATGCTGCACACTTACATATAACACACAGATTGAGTTGAACAATTATATTAAAAAACTCACAACAATAAATGCAAGAGTTGCATAAAATAATTCACAACATTTTGACAGTAGGTAAAGCCCCAAACATCCTAACAGAATTCACTAAACTGGAAGTTATATCTTTAAAGCACTTTGATCAGTTCCATTTGATAATGTTCTATAATAATGAATTCACCGGTGTAAAGTTGAGGTATTAATTTACCGCACAGGATTTTATGATTCCAGGAGCACAGAATTAGTTAAGTGTATGGTAAAGACATATGAATATGTTTGGAACTCGACTACAACCAGCATAGGAAATTAAATAAACCTCAGATACCATTTTAGTTATGGTATATGTCACCCTTTAGCATATACCAACACAATTAAACTAAGTATACACATGCTGAACATTACAGTGAAGTAGCTATGTTGTAAATTATTTTCATTTTTAACACAATAAATAGTATTATTGGGCAAGTACATGGGATCTATTATTCTATTACCTTTCAGAATCAAATTCAAATTAATGACACTGACTTTCAAAGCACTTCATAACTCTGCCCCACCCTACATCTCTGAACTCATCTCTATATACTCACCCACTCGCTTACTACGCTCCTCTACTGACCTGCTACTCAACTCTTCTCTCATTACCTCCTCACATGCTCGCATTCAAGACTTTGCAAAGGCTGCACCCCTCCTCTGGAACTCTCTCCCACGATCTGTCCGACTTTCTCCCAACCTTTCTACTTTCAAGAAATCTCTGAAAACGCACTTCTTTCGAGAAGCCTACCCTCACTCTGCTTAACTACCAAACGCAACACCACATTTCTCACCCACTTAATTCGATTTTGCCCACTCCCACACCTTGTGTATTACTCCCTTCCCTTTAGACTGTATGCCTATGCATAGGGCCTTCCTCACCTTTTTGTACCTGTATTGATTGCGATGTTTATTACTCCATATATTCTATGTATGTAATTCATGTGATGTAGTTGTATAATCACATTTACTTTACAGTGCTACGCAATATGTTGGCGCTATATAAATACATGTTAATAATAAAATAATAAATTCTCAATGCTTAGGACATAGGGTTTTTAAAATAAGCTGTCTTTGCTTCATTTGGATCTCCATAACTTAAGTCTGCCAGAACATTCAAACATAAAAAACAAAAAAAAAACAAATGCAATATCATTGTTTTCCATAGATTTGGATTTACTCAATGGGAGATTACCTTTCTTCTAATTTGGAGCCTTATGAATAACAGGTTTCTGGGTCCCATTAGGGATGTAGCGAACTGTTCGCCGGCGAACTAGTTCGCGCGAACTTCGACTGTTCGCGTCCGCCGAATGTTTGCGAACGTCGCGCGACGTTCGCCAATAGGCGTTCGCGTCACAAATCGTTCGACCATTCGATCGCTAAAATCGAAGGATTTTCGTTCGGATCGAACGAAAATCGTTCGATCGAACGATTAAAATCCTTCGATCGTTCGAATCGAACGATTTTCGGATGTTCGAAGTTCGCGAACAGTTCGCGAACTGTTCGCATTTTTTGCCTGTGTTCGCGAACGGCGTTCGCGAACACATAAACGGCAGTTCGCTACATCCCTAGGTCCTATACATGTACTCATATTTACCCTCAACGTTCCAATCAAACTAGGAGGACTATATAGCTTCAAACACTAACTTTAAATTAGTAGATATCACTCCAGTTTAATTCATTCCCCCCTGATATATATAATTTGCCACTACTGTGTGTTAAAATATACCTTCTTACACAATATTATATAAAGAAGCATTGTTGTTTAACATATATTGCACATTCTACAGGTAAACATATAATGAAATAGCTTTCAGGACCAATTTATACACATCAGTTCATCCATGACAGTTATCAAATACAGTATATCTAAAGCATTGTTAGTTTATGTAGAATATACGTCATGGATTAAGGACTCTTTAATACAGTTACTAAATAGATCAGGTAACTCACATAATAAATAACATTGTTTTGTAAACATTTTAACCAATTTAACCATATTTGGATATGGAAGCAAATACTGTATATATATATATAAACAAAACAGGGGGGTTGTGGGAGCACTCTAAAGGCTTTAAAGTATATATATAAGTATAATAAATGCTATTGCATATGTACCCAAAACAGGGGTTATTTTGTTACAAAGTTATGATCATAAAATTGATAAGCCACCATACCACGTCAAGGTAAACCCCGAATGGCGGTCCCTAACTTGTTTTATTTTTTATGTGCATTTTAGCATTACCTGTAATCAATGTCCATTGAATGCTGTTTTTTCACTAAGGGCTAAATCCTCCCCAGCCAGCAATCAGGCTTTTAAAGGAGAGATATTCCCAAAACAAACGCCCAATTTTAAAAGCATAGGATCACCACTAGTTTAAAGGGGGGGTATGGGGTGCTACAACCACTGAAGCTATGCCACAGCTCCTGGCTAAATATACAATATCAAAACAGGGGGTTGTGGGAGCACTCTAAAGGCTTTAAAGTATATATATATAAGTATAATAAATGCTATTGCATATGTACCCAAAACAGGGGTTATTTTGTTACAAAGTTATGATCATAAAATTGATAAGCCACCATACCACGTCAAGGTAAACCCCGAATGGCGGTCCCTAACTTGTTTTATTTTTATGTGCATTTTAGCATTACCTGTAATCAATGTCCATGCTGGCTGGGGAGGATTTAGCCCTCAGTGAAAAAACAGCGTTCAATGGACATTGATTACAGGTAATGCTAGAATGCACATAAAATATAAAACAAGATAGGGACCGCCATTCGGGGTTTACCTTGACGTGGTATGGTGGCTTATCAATTTTATGATCATAACTTTGTAACAAAATAACCCCTGTTTTGGGTACATATGCAATAGCATTTATTATACTTATATATATACTTTAAAGCCTTTAGAGTGCTCCCACAACCCCCCTGTTTTGATATTATATATATATATATATATATATATATATATATATATATATATATATATATATATATAACATTACATGCAAAATAGAACAACAATGCTTAATTGTTCCTCTGCTGATGCTCCTTCTAATTGTCTCATAGTTACATATATTTATCTCGCCTCAGCAGAGCAAACATTATGAAACAAACAAACAAACAGAAAAAAAATTCCAGAATATCTGATGCCAATAGCTCATACTATTTATGTATTCCATTTCTTAAGCAAACCATCAATTTAAAGCATTTTACTACTAAATGAAATATGTGCTCAGATCAAGACAAATGAGATCACGTGACCACTAAATATTCAGGCTTACACGCAATGAAAAGGCAAAATATTAAAAGGGAACTAAAGTCTAAAATAGAATAATGCTAGAAATGCTGTATTCTGTATACTATATATAAACATGAACTTGCTACACCACAAGCCTAATTAAACAAATGATTTATGCTTTCAAAGTTGGCCACAGGGGGCAGTCATCATGTAACTTTGTTATACATCTTTGCAAGACCAAGACGATGCACATGCTCAGTGTGGTCTGGGCTTCAGTTGGGAGGTTAAGCTTAGGGGTCTTCATAAATCATCAACAACACAAGTCAAATAATATCTGCCATTAAAGCTGATACAGCAAAACTGATTAATAATCACACTATGCAGACTGCAATGGGTCTGCGGATATAAATCTCTACACAGTCCCCGGCTGCTTTACAGGGGAACAAGCATCAGTTTCCTGCAGAGCAGTTAGGGACCGTCTGAAGTTTTCTATCTGCAGCAGTCAGAGCAAGTAAATGAAGAGGGGATTTCACTGCATACAGTCAGGTTTCTTATAAAAAATTGTACACATTTTTTTAATTAAAGTATATTGGAGATAGATTTCTTTTTCATTAAAGAAAGTAAAAATGGGGTTTTATTTTTTTCTTCCTTTACATCCCCTTTAACCCTATGCTAAATTTACATGGAGTTATGCAACTCTCTGTTTCTGCATTTACACTAAAGTAAAAGTTTTGCACATCTTAGACAGGCATGTATTAGAGAAAAAAAATATAATCAACACACCCAATTGAACTTTCATACATATGTAAATATATGTTTATCTGGGCTATTCAATGATAGAAACAATAGTACACACCCCTTTATTAAGTCTGGTTAATAATAAGAAAAGGTAAGCCCCTTTGATGTATTCATGGATTTTGTTTCATGGAAGCAAGATGTCCCATTTTGCAACAAATTCACCTGTTACTTTAAAGGGCACCTATCACAGCCAAAATCAAACACATATTAACAATCTGACCAGTACAAGCTAAACACGTTTAATCAAACTACATATATAGTTTTTTGGAAAAAACTGCAGGTTTTAAAAAAAAACCTTACTTTGTCAAATGGGTTCTTTCATTGAGAGAGGCCATACTGAGACTATAACAGAGACTCTAATATGCAAATTTCAGGAGCATGCTCAGATTGTAACACTGCTTTGAGTATTCTACCCAGAATGCCTTGTTTTAGTAAACTCCTCCACTAGAAGTATCAGGAGATTTCCCTATCTTGTCCCCTGCTGGTGATGTTATTATACAAATGAAGGGCACACAGTAACTTCCAGCAGGGGGCAGCACTACTGAACAGCAGCTAACACACAGGTTTGGCTGATTTGAAAATAGCTTAGAAGGGTTGATAAGCAAACAAGGAATTTCAACTGAGCATGTGCGAGATTTCAGAGCTACAGTTGGCTGTAAAGATATAGGTAGGAGGAGCCAGTGAAATCCAAGATGGCTGCCTCAGCTAGAACTGCAGTGGAGATAGGGGAAATCTTGCAGAAGGAATAGTGAGCTGATCGTTTACATTATACAAACAATTCTAACTGTTTTAAAAAAAATCGGGTTTCTTGGTCTTTCACATAGTGTATTTACTTAGGAAATGATCTTAGTTATGATTGGTGCCCTTTAACAAATATAAGTTCATGATTCCTGATTTTAATTACTTTGCCGTGAGAAACAAAATTGCTCAGTTGCATAATGCCCCAAATATAGATACAAAATAAAGAAAAAATCTTTGCAATGCTTAATAAGATAAACACGTTTTCAATAAATACAATAAACAGCAAAGAAAAAAAAATGTATATCAAACATTCTGGAAATGAGGCTAACTAACTAAAAGGCACTTATCTACCTGATTAAAATGAATATTTTATAAATTCAGATACAGTTAAATCTCTTGAACCCTGTGTTGTTCTTGTGAGGACAGATTTTTTTGTGTAAAGGCAAGCAGTTCTCTTACTTAGGCTTTATATCCAGAAAAAGACAACAAATATTATTATCCTTATGATTTACTCAATTAATTAATTTTTAGTAAAGAGTTGCCAATGTTCAGTGAGACTGCCATTAGTTCATGTCTAGAACAACAGCCGTATTGTAAACCACAATAAGATTATTATTTTCCTTAAAAAAAAACAAAGACATTAAACGATCACTACAGTATTCTGGAATATACATCATTTAAAAAAAAACTTTTAAAAATCCTTATGTAAGTTGCATATGGCACTGTTTCAGACATAAAATAAACATTTCTTTTCTGTGACCATATTGTGTATCCAGAGATACTCTTTTGTGGATTGACTCGGCATAATTTACCAATTCATGAAAAGAGTGAATTATTCTTAATTCTCAGCAACTGATTCAAAAAGGACACTGTTATTTGTAGTTGTAGTTGTTTTGTTACAATAAAAGTATATTTCCCCCACCATTGGGGTGTAATACAGATATATACTTATAATACTTTATTACCTTAAAAAATTATAGCTTTTCTAGAAAAATTCCCTTGACTTACTATTAATAGAGGTATTTAGTCAAACAATAAGGTTTGTTATAACAATGTTTTGAAATATAAGTTTATTACTAGAATACTGTATAAACATATTGTTTGTGACCAATTCTATACAAATTTTAATCATTAATGTGATTATTAATGTCATTATGTGTTAATGTAAAAACTTTTACTTAAAGTATAAATTAGGCTTTTACCAAAAGCTGTAATTTAACTTGAAAAAAACCCCAATAAAAACTTATTGAAATTAAAAAAAAAAAAAAAGAGAAGAATATTCTAATTGCAAGAACTATATTACTTATATAGAGCATTGTAAGTATGGCTTCAGGAAGAACATATATGAATCATACTGTGTGATAGCCATAATGCAAAACCCATATTACACTTTGGAAAAAGATATACCAAAAATTGTGATCTTTTACAGTACTGTCTGGTCCAGAATTGGATTCCTTTTTGTCATTACAGACATGAGGTGATAAAACAATCCCTTGTTTTGTCTGTGTAGTACCAACACCCCCTGGACTTTCCTTGTTTTCCATCTAGCAAAGGAATTTTCAAAGTCAGCTCCTTCTGTGAGGCAATTGAGATCCTGTAAGATATTACTCAGACAACATATTAGTTAAGCAGTTTGCTTTAGCAAATACAGATGTAGATAAACATTTTGACAATGACTTAAAACCATTTACAGTATCGATTACTTGGACCTGTATGCCATTTATATAATCACAAGTTTTTGTACTGGGTTCTGGAACAACATTGTGAAACTTTTCTGAGCAAATGGCATTTCCTGTGCTAAAATCTGAAATACTTTGAAACTCATCATATTGATCATTTGAATCACACACTTTACTTTTATGAACATCTTCCTTCTGTTTTTCTAACATCAGGCCCTTAATACTAGCTGCGACATTTGACAAGCTTGTTGGCTGGGTATATATTGTAGAATTGTCACTTTCTACACAAACTTCCCTAGGTTTGTCATTTGCAGGGAAATGTATTGTGTGGTCAGATTCATTTAACTCATGATTCCCTCCTGTTTGCATACAAGATGCACTTTTCTTTTTTTTTTTGGTTCATTATTCATTTTTAATTCAAAATCATCCTCATTGCATGTTAAATCTTTTTCAGAAGTGACTGGTGAGGGTCCTATTGTAGTAGCCACCTGTGTGGCAACCTGTGTTGGAAGCACTTCCTTCTCCTGCACAATTTGGGAATTCTCTGTTTGACTCACTGTGCCTATGGAAACACTAGGAATTCTTTGAGGCCAGTAATTATGGGTTATATAATTTCCTGCCAAGTCAGATACCTCTCTTAAATTTGTTTGCACATAAGACTCAGAGGGGCAAATTCACTAAGATTCAAAGTTGCGCCAGGCGCAACTTCGCCGCACTTTGCCAGGCGTAGTTTCGCCAGCGCTCCGCAAATTCACTAAAATCCGAAGTTGCGCTCAGGGGTAGCGTAAGGTTGTGAAGTTGCGCTAGCGTTGATTCGCTAAGTAAAGCGAAGTTACGCTAGCGAAGGCTAATTTGCATACGGCGCAAAATTCAAATTTCAATGGAGGAATACGTATCAGCACTACAAATGCCTAGAAAACCTTCAAATCAGCAAATAAAAATTGTATTTTGCCCTACACATGTGCCCACTGTCTAGGTAAGTTGCCATGAGTCAGGAAATGTAGGGGGGAAGGAGGGGAGCCCCAAAAAAATTTCCGATCTTTTTCAGCCTATCACCCATGTAGAAAACACGCCAGCGTTTTTTGGGACTTAGAAAAAATTTTGACTTTTTTTGAAACAATCCCTATCTACTCTATTGCGCTTCTCCTGGTCTGAGGTGGCGAAGGAAGTCTAGCGTAAAAGGTAGCGTTCAGTACACTGCGCAAGTTAGTGAATTTGCGTAGTTACGTCGCTAGTGAAACTTCGCCAGGCGTAAGGGTGCGAAGTAACACTAGCGAAGTAACGCTAGCGTTCGGCGCTTAGTGAATTTGCCCCAGAGGGTGCTACATTATTGGTCTGATTACTAGGATCATACTTCCGTACATATTCCCTGTTCTTTCTGTTATGACCTCTCCTGTACTTACAGTCTTTCTTTATGCATCCAATTTTCCTACAAGAAAAACAAATCTGGCTTATTTTGGGTATTTGGCTACCTTGTGAGGCTAATGAAGGTTCAACAACATTATGCTTTCTCCAGTCAGTTAAAATATAGAGAAACTCAGGGAAGTTGCGTGCATTACCAAGAAGGTTACGAGTAACAAAATCCATGCCTTTATATTTCCCTGCAAGTATTCGTAACATTCTGGGGTCTCCTATCTCTAAATCTGGTCTATGGGTAATTATACAGTTTATTAAATGATAAGTTGTACAGAAAGCAAATGCATCTTCATTTTCTCTAGGGACAATATCATTTAAGAATGAAATATCAATAATATCTACCCCTGGAAGAGCTAAAATCTGATTGCTACGTTCCTCTTTATCAGCCCACCTGTGATCCTGCTGCCTGAGTTGTAAGGTATTACTGTAATGAGGGGGTAGCCATATTCTCAAAAGATATTCTCTGATCATCTAAACTGTACTGAGTCACAAATTGCTCAAAAATGACAAGATTGTGTATCATGTGAACACTGGGATTAAAAGGAGTAATGAGAGATTTTATCTCCCTAGCATATCTTTTATAGGGCTCTTCCACTGTAAATGAAGAGCTATGTAAAGGTGGCCATACACGGGTCGATAAAAGCTGCCGACAGACTGTGTCGGCAGCTTATTGGCCCGTGTATGAGGGCCCCCGACGGGCTTCCCCGATCGAGATCTGGCCGAAAGTCGGCCAGATCTCGATCGGATGGGACAGAAAATCCCGTCGGATCGCGGCCGCATCTGTTCGTTGATGCAGTCCCGCGATCCGACCGCCCGTTTGCCGAATGCTAGGATCCGATCGTTGGGCCCTAGGGCCCACGATCGTATCTGCCCGATATTGCCCACCTCAAGGTGGGCATATCGGAGGGAGATCCGCTCGTTTGGCGACATCGCCAAACGAGCGGATCTATCCATGTATGGCCACCTTAAGTTGCTAGAGGGTGAGTGTCTAACACTACTGTCTGGCCTACTCATCACTGGATATGCCCTTTGTACTATATTTAAAGGGACAAAACATAAACTGTTTTCCCATTCGGCCACAGCAGGAAAACTATTCTGATATTTACATCGCATCTCATCCAGCTGCTGTATAAGTGCTGCTATTGTTTGTCCTCTCTGTTCAAACTGTTCCCCTAGAATTTCAACTTCTTTTCTGTTAAGATGACACACAGGACAAACACCATCAACTATAACAGTTTCAGGGGAAGCTCTTTGTTATGTTCACGTACAATGTTACATTTACTTCTTTCTAATGATGTTTTATACTGAGAAACAAGTTGTGCTAAATTACCAACATATTTCCTTTTCTTATGTAACCCTAACTTTCCTATTTTACTATTAACATTTTCAAATTGGTGCAACATATCATTCAACAATTCTAATGCATTAAAACTTTCTTTACACACATATCGAACTGTAGCATTATCTGCAAAATTACTTATAGCTTCCATCTTACCTGCCAATTTAAAATTCTAAATCTAGACTCTAAAGGCCATACATCTAATTTACAGAATTCTGACTTCGATTCTACACTGCATCTCAAAAGAATGGATCGCTGCCTGGTTCTGCCCCCCTAAATACTGGGTTTCTGACAATAACCTGTCAGGCTTTCCTTAACCATGAACCAACATATAAAGCCCCCCAAATACCGGGTTTGTGACTATAACCTGTCAGGCTTTCCTTTGCTATGGACCAGCACATAACATATGAAGGACTCTGGTAATTTAGGGACATGCACGTTTATTATTCCTATAATCAACTGATACAATTACAGCAAGTCACCATAGTGTACATTAAATCTTATAATAAAAGAAGCATGCAACATACAAGGCTTATAAGGTATATCCTAACTACTCTAACCTAATGTCTTGGGATGCGTGCATATAGAGTTATGTCTAGGTGGTTATCCTTAAAGGTGTTTCTCCAGAAACATCACTTGTTCCTTCTTCCTTGGTTTCTTCTTCTGTGTGTAGACCAAACGGAGGAGCTTCCAGTTATAGCCCTTTGCACTCCATGACAACCAGGCCGGAGCCCACTACAGTTTGTTTGTAGACGTCCTGTAACCAGGATGAAACACTGTCCAGTAGTAGTCACTGTAGACCATAAGATACTTCAAGTCCCATAGGCATCCATTCAATTCCAGTAATGTACTATACTGAACACCATCCATTAGTTGCCACTGTACACTGTGTTCCATGGATATTTCAGGTAAACTCAATTCCTGTTAAACTAGTTTTACTAGGAGATGGTCAGCACTCTTTACATGGATTCAGTCTGGGAAGATAGCTCTCTTCTTAGTTTGTTTTAGTAACACCAACTGTCTTCCAAACCTTTCTTTTGTTTAGCATAACCATCTTTCCAAAGGCTTGCTTGGATACCTATTAGAGTCTCTTTCACCAATATTATTTTCTAATGAAGTCCATTATAACAGAAATTAGCCCACTAAGCAGCAAAAATAGAAGCAACATATTTAGAGGCCATGTTAGGCCTCAACCAGAAGAAATTAGCCAACAATGTGGCAGTATTCGAAGAAACATTTTTAGAAGCCATGTTAGGCCTCAACCAGAAGAAATTAGCCAACTAAGCAGCAAAAATAGAAGAAACATATTTAGAGGCCATGTTAGGCCTCAACTACTAAAAAGAATTTGCCGACAATGCAGCAGTAGTATCTACGATAGCAGTAGGAGTTTGATAGGCCCCCACCATAAAATAATTTGCCGCAAATGCAGCAGTAGTGTCAGCAACAGCAGTAGGAGCCTTGATAGACACCCACCAGACTTTTGCCAAATAATGAGGCATTAGTAGCAACAGCAGCGGCAGCAACAGTCATGTTATAACTTATAATCAACTCTGTATTAGAGCCAGAAGAATTAAATGAGGCAGGCCTCAACCAGAAGACTTTTGCCAAATAATGAGGCATTAGTAGCAACAGCAGCAACAACAGTCATGTTGTAATCAACTCTATATTAGAGCCAGAAGAATTAAATGAGGCAGGCCTCAAACAGAAGACATAAGCCGCAAAATTATAAGCAACATATTCAGAAGCCATGTTAGGCCTCATCCAGAAGAAATTAGCCAACTAAGCAGCAAAATTATAAGCAACATATTTAGAAGCCATGTTAGGCCTCAACCCGAAGAAATTAGCCAACAATGTGGCAGTACTCGAAGAAACATTTTTAGAAGCCGTGTTAGGCCTCAACCAGAAGAAATTAGCCAACTAAGCGGCAAAATTATAAGCAACATATTTAGAGGCCATGTTAGGCCTCAACTACTAAAAAAATTTGCCGACAATGCAGCAGTAGTATCTACGATAGCAGTAGTAGCTTTGATAGGCCCCCACCATAAAAAAAATTGCTGACAATGCAGCACAGCAGCAGTACTACTAGGGCTAGTAGTGGCTGGGGGTGGCTGGGGGAGAGAGGCGTCTTGCGGGTGAGGAACTGGGGGAGGGAAACCTGGCGGGACAGGGGCCGCATTGAGGAGGAGGAGGCTGCAGAAGAGGCTGAGCTACACAGTGGCTGCCTCCGACTGTGAGCCCCAGAATCCTCTTCCCTTGCTGCAGGGTCTGGGGAGCTAGCACTTCTTCCCTGAGGAATGGGAGGAGGTGGACAGGAAGCACCACTGCCCCCCGATGCCCTGCCACTTTGGTGCTGCTCCCACGTCATCCTGTGATGACGTTTCATATGGGAACTTAAAGCTGATGTTCCCATATGTGACCCTGCCTGCCCCCTTCGAACCTTCTGCCAGCAGAGCTGGCACACTGCTACTGCCTGGTCCTCTGCCTGGCACGTAAAAATGCCCACACTGCTGAAGTGCCACTGCCTTGCCTGCTGTGGAGGGTTGGGGATGGACCCCACCTGTACGCCCATAGGCTTTGGACCCAGGCGCAGTGCTGCCCTGTTTCCTGCCCCCCCCCTAGCAGTGGTCGGTGGGCCGGCTCTTCATCCTCATCAACAACAAACAGTTCCCCCCCTGAACTGCTGCTGTTATCCTCTGGAGCCGGCTCCCAGGGTCTGTCCCTGTCATCGTCCTCCCCCAGACCAGACCCTGCCTCATACATGGCATCAATACCCACATCCAGCATGCTGGTGTCTGACCCCACACCAGCAACTTGCTGCCCTGCCATAAGGGGACCCTGCCCAATATCCCCTACTGATGTGGGCTGTGACATGACCTCCTCCTCTTCATCAGACATAAATGCCCCCCCATTCCTGCCTGATCATCAAAAAGATCCTGGGTGTCTGGGCCCAAGTCCACCTCAGGATCAAATAAGAGGGATGGGGTGTCCCCCAGTTCTGAGCTAGCAGGTGATGCCACCTCCTGCCGCTCACTGGTGCCCGCTGCAGACGAGGTAGCCTGGGTCAGCCAGTCTACCACTGCCTCTGCCTGCTGCGAGCGTATGGGTCGCGAAGCAGTGGCAAAAAAATCTGGCACAGTCCTACGTGTGCCAGTTGCCCCACTGCGACCCAAAGCCACCTGCTGCTGTGGCATTTGCTGCTGCTGCTGCTGTTGTTGCAGCTGCTGCTGTGATGGCAGCTTGTGCTGCGCTACAGTGCCCAGACTGGGCATGGCACATGGGCTGTTGTGGGTTTGGATGCCCACGGCCAGCACCACCGCCTCTTCCTCGGCCACCCCTCCCTATCCCACCCTTCTTCCCACCACCACCACCCCTCTCCCATGGCCCGTCATTGGGCAACTAAACTAAAAAAAATAAAAAATAAGGGGGGGTTTGGATATTTGGGGGAAGGAAAGGAGAAAAAAATAAAGCCTCAACTAAATCCCCTCAGCAGAAGTGTGCACCCACAAGGAGAACACACACCGGCACAGACAAAGACAGTTAGCCCTAAAAAGGGCTATTGGGTGGTGAGCAGACAAGTAGAAGATGGAAAACAGTCAACTGAAATCCACAACCTCCACTTGCACTGACTCAGAAAACAAAAGCTCTCTACACTCTCCACTAACTAAATCACACACAAATCTCTCACTATCCTGCTCTCTCTACCTCTACCAGAAACGCCACAAGTAATGGCCGCCTCTGCCGCCTCTGCAGCTCCTTATATAGACAGTGGGATCTAATTGGCTGCTGTGGGTGACGTTCAGTTTGTTGCGCGTCTTTTTTTGATGCGCTCTCTCTGCGTCACGGCTCGTCGCGCGATGAAATTTTCGGCGCAATTTCGCGAAAAATTCGCGAATTTAACTATTTTATTCGTCCATCCCTAATTTCGTATTCACGAAACATAGTCATAGGCACAATACTCAAGTGTATCAAATGGATTTTTAAATCGATTAGCTGGAAATGACATCATTAATTAAATTACTGCAATTAAAAGATTAACCCAATTGCAAACATTCTGACAAGTGAAATAGTTCATATACAAATACTCTAAATGGACTAAAACAATGTAATTAATTTATATATAATCCAAAATGGCCGCATTCCCTCAACATCTAAAAGTCCATTTTAATTCTTATAGGATGAATTTTTTGTTTAAACATAAGGCGTAATACATTCCCATACAGATACACCTTTCATTTAGACATGAGCATAGTGCAACATTGTGTTATTGGATATCCTATATTTTGTTACAAATTAAGTAAAAATCATTTAAAGTCAGAAAGGTGCCCGCACAGCATGTGATAAATTTGCAGCCTTGTTTAAATTGTTTAAAGATCTCACGAAAGTTCTCATCACCATATAACACTGGGAGATATTTATTAATAATCTTTTTCACCTGCTGATATTGCCTATTATATGTCATTATAAACATAGGTGTGTCAACTTTGGTGACTGTATTCCCTCCATCTTGTTCCCTCAGTAAGTCTGGTCTATCCTGAATCACAGCTTTCAAAAACGCTGTCTACAAAAAACCAAAGGGATAATCTCGAGTTAAGAAGTGATCTCTGGCTTTGGATATAAATTCCTCATCAGTAATGCAGTTACACCAAAGCCTCTGAATTGGAATGGCCCTAAATACATGTCATGGATGATATGAATCAGCCTTAAGAAGGGAATTCCCTGATAATTTTTTCTGAAAAACTGTGCTTACTACTTTGCTCCCCCTATGTCACAATTCTGCTGGTAAATTTTCCTCGGTCCATATCCAAAATCCAAAATAGGATGTAATAAATCAGCCGTTGTTTCAATATCTGCTCTTAAAGTTTCTGGAGCAAAATTGTCCACTCCTGGCGCCTTGTCTTCCTCGATCTCTTCCAGTGGGATTTTTACTTCTGAACATGTTGGAGGTGATATATTTATTGTTGAGTCTTCTATTTCTGTTTCATTTCCATATATTTCATCTGCATTTTGGTTCTCCTCTTGAGATAATATTTCTGAAAAGTATTCTCTCCATCTTTCCAGTTGTTCTATCTCTCTTGCTAGGATTTGCCCATGTTTATCTTTTACTGGTTTGGATCTTCTAAAATATCATAGAGTTCCTTATGTCTCCTTTTAGCTCAGCCTCCTCTGCTCTTTGTGCTTGTGCATCTTTCATTCTTTGGTCTCTTCTTATTCCTTTCTTGATTTGTCTGTCCACTTTATTATATTCCAATTGCGCTTTTGCTTCAAAGAAGACCAATGAAGAGGTCCCCATTAGGACCCATTTAGGTGTCTAAAACACTGAGGATTTGCCTGCCAATATTACTTAAGAGAGGCTGATTTACCACATCCCTACAGAAGCAAAAAAGGCTATAGGGCAGACCATGTCAAGACCCCAAATGGGTTGAGAGACAGAAGTACTGGATATTAAGTAAGCCCAAACCATTCTTTTGCTGCGGCTTCATCAGATTTGTCCATTCCAGCTGCTCTGGACTTACCCCAGATAAACATTTAGTACAGTAAGGTATTTGTCAAGAAACATTGTGGGATCCATAATGGGGAGTGTCATAATGGGCAGAGTAGTTTGGACATAACCATTTGACTGGTTGTATCTTGGGTCTAAAAGAAGTGCCTCCCTTTTCCCTAAGCCAAGTTACCAGTGTATCTGTATTTAGCTCCATGTAGTAACCACAGTCTGCAGTAATCTGTATGAGGTCCCCCTGTCCCCATATCAGAGTATCATGTAAAGCTGTATTTATTCCTCCCTACCAGCGATGCAATGACCTGAGATGTTACTACATTGATGGGCTGTCTGTGCAGGTGGCTCTATTGTCAGGGAAACAATAAGGGGGACAGGGGGCACCTCTGAAAAGAGCAAAGGAGGCCGTCGATCAGGAGTTAACCCTTGGGGACCCAATAGGGGAAGAAAACAGAAACTGCACCAGGTGAATACATTTAGGGTGTGGCCTTTCAACCATATTGATTGTCTTTGCTATATCAAATGCTATATATATATATATATATATGGAGTATATGTTTTTACATATAGACGGTGCCAGCCATATATAAGAGATGTATGATCAATTGATATGATATACGCATATGAAGAATCAGCATTCTCTTTATGGTAAAATATATGTTTTCCTTTTTTCCTGGCCACTCTCCATATCAGCATTACACCTGGGGAGGCCCCTCCCATCCCTGCCTACAGACCAGACAGTCCCTCCCCCTCCAAATCTTTAAAGGCACCCCCATGACTCACCCACCTTGTCTTTTTCCTTTCTGTTCGTGCCTATTAGGCCTTGAGGGTACTTGCCTAGTTTCGGATAAGTTCCCTGAGGGGGTTAAGAACTTTGCAGGTGGAGGCATTGCAGAGTGGGGACCCTTCCTCCATTCCTTGTTATGGATAGGAGCGGGCTGAATAAGGGTCATGTGGCTTATAGTTTAACTAAGTGGCCTCTTTCCCTTTATCCCTAAGGAGGCGTGATATGGGGGTGACTTGATAGGTTGCTCGTATCACTGAAGACCCATGATGTGGCTCTGGTGCAGCTTCCTCTCCTTGCCGGTCAGTTTCCTCTCCCCGCGGCTGCAGGCGAAGGCAGTGCATGGCTAGAGATGCGTTCCGCCTCTCTCAAGATGGCGGTGGTGGAAGGATACGGCGGCCATCTTGGGAAGGTCTGGAGCGATGCAGGCCGTGGGCATCTTGGGAAGGTGGGAGGGTGAGAGTACATGGGCTCGGGTTTTAAACTTGGCGTGTCTTCTGCCTCTGCTTGCTCTCTCTCTCCCTCTACCAGGTTGTTCCCTAGGGTGCAGGTGACTTGTTCGTTCCTTGCAGGTAAAACCAAGCGGTGACCTGGACTGCTAGGTGCGGGGGTGGGGAGGCAAGGGGCTCACCTTATTCATTATGCCTCATGTTTGTAGATTGGGCTTGACATCGTCTAGTCGCATCATGGATCTTCCAGCCTCAGGTGCCTCTGCCTTTCAAGCTAGGTATGTCCCTCCTCTCATTTTTTATTTTTTTTATTTTTTATTTTATTGTCCCTCTCGCTTCTCATTGTTTGTATGTTTCTTATCTCTCCCTCTCTCTCTTTTCTTTCTCTCTGATCCTTAGCTTGCCTGAAGATATTTCTCATACTAAGCGAAAGAATAAGGGGAATCAGCCTGGGATGTTTTAAGACCCCTATAATGGGCAAAACATTTTGTGACTCCTGCTGGAAAGACTTTTGCAGGAATGCCTCCGATTCTTACTCCGGGGGTAGAGATACCTGGGAAGAGGATCAGATGTCACCCCTAGAGGGGGGGAAGTGAATGAAGACCTCTCTGAGGAGGAGGAAGTGTTTCCAGGGAGCACTGCAGAGACATTCAGGGATTCAGATGATGACTCAAGGATTCTTTCGATTTATCATTGGTGTCGCCTCTCATTAAAGCTTTAAAGCTATCTCTGGGAGTGGAGGAAGAAGCAGAGAGTTCTAAGACTCTTAAGGCCTACCCCTTCTAGGAGTCGTCAGACATTCCCCTTATTTCAGGAAGTATCTGAGCTAATTAAGTCAGAATGGCAAAAAGCAGCAAAGAAGGTCTCCTTTGTATCACCAGGCACCAGGTTTGCCAAGTTGTATCCCTTCAAGGAAGTTGAAGTAAAGGATTGGTCTGCTCCTCCATCGGTTGACCCGGCGGTCATTCATCTGGCAAAAAAGACCACCTTACCAATAGATGACTGTTCTGCCCTGAGAGATCCCATGGACAGACGGATTGAATCTTACCTCAGGAAGGCCTTTCTGGTGGCAGGAGCAGCATGTAAGGCAGTGGTGGCTTTAATCTCATTATCTAAAGCCACGACCTGATGGATCGATTTTTCCGCAGGTCTTGCAGAGCTTAAGGTGGCAGCAGGATTTGTCACAGAGGGGGCAGTTGACCTCACAAGATTATCAGCACGGTCTATGGCCATTTCGGTGACGGCTAGAAGGGCTCTTTGGCTTAGATCCTGGTCTGCGGATGTCTCAGCCAAGATGAGCCTGTGCACTTTGCCCTTCGAGGGATCCCGGCTCTTTGGAGCCAGACTAGACAAAGTCATATCCAAAGCCTCAGGGGAAAAGAGCCAGTTCTTGTCTCAGGAGAGGAACAAACCAAGATTTCAGCCATTTATGCCTTTTAGTTCCAGAGAGGCAGGAGGCTCAGGATCCTCACAGTATTCCTCCAGGGGGTCAAGGGAAGGCTTCAAACCCTTTGCCTGGAGAAGGAATCAGTCTAATTTTTCAAGGAATGATAAGTCCAGGTCAGCTCAACCACCAAAGAAATCTTCCTGACTATTAGCCGACGGAAGGAAGAGTAGTGGCCAGGCTGGCAGAGTTTTGTCATGTTTGGCACACTACCATTTCGGATCAATGGGTTTTAGACATTCTGACAAGAGGTTATCGGCTGGAGTTCAAATCAATGCCAGTAGGAGACAGATTTTTGGAATCCCCTTATCCGGGCTAGGGAGAAAAGAGAAGAGCATTGGATCAATGTGTCCAGTGGCTAAAAGAAGAAAGAGCAGTAGTCCCAGTACCTCCTCTGGAGAGGAACAAGGGGATCTATTTAATCATTTTCCTTGTAAAAAAGGTTTCAGGAGGTTGGAGGCCAATTTTGGATCTCAAGGAGGTAAACAAGCATCTCAGAGTCCAAAAATTCAAGATGGATTCCATCTTCTCAATAATTTCAGTTGTGTTACCAGGGGATTGGCTTCTCTCTATAGATCTCCGAGATGCCTATCTACATATTCCGGTAATAGAAGCTCACCAGCGCTTCCTGTGTTTTTCCCTTGGGGGCAAGCATTACCAATTCCGTTGCCTTCCATTTGGCCTCTCAGCCTCTCCGAGGGTCTTCTCCAAAGTCCTAGTAACCATGATCGCTTCCCTAAGACTAGAAGGGATTTCCATTTGGCATTACTTGGACGACATTCTAGTGTCTGCGGGGAGCGAGGAGAAGCTCATTGCTCATCGGGGCAGGGTTTTGGAGTGCTTGCAGACCCATGGGTGGTTGGTGAATGGGGAGAAAAGCCAGCTTACTCCTTCTCAGTCTCTGTTATACCTAGGGGCAACCTTCAACACCTTAGAAGGGATGGTCTCACTTCCTCTGCAAAGAATTCAAGCTATAGTCGGCCAAGCATCAATGATATTGGAGCAGTCGAGAGTTTCAGCCCAGGAGCTAATGTCCCTCATAGGCTCCATGGCGGCGACTATTCCGGTCACCAAGTGGGCCAGGTGGCACATGAGACCAGCCCAGTGTCTCTTCTTAAACCAGTGGGACAGGAGGAGGAGGGACTGGAATCAGCTGATTCAACTTTCCCAGGCCTTCAAGCTATCTTTCAAGTGGTGGCTATCAGAGGAGAATTTGAGCACAGGGCTGCCTTTGACTCAACCTCATTGACGGTAATTTTGAGTCCATGTGTGCCCCCCAACCCCACGGTCTCGGATGCCTCCACGTGGGGTTGGGGGGCACACATGGACTCAAAATGGGTCCAGGGGAGATGGTCTTCGCAACAGAAGAATGTTCCTTCCAATGTGATAGAGATAAGAGCGGCAAAACTGTCGTTATTCTCTTTTGCCAGGGTCCTACAGGGCTCTTCAGTCAAGATGCTGATAGACAACACCTCGGCTGTGGCTTACATCAGGAGACAGGGAGGGACCAGGAGCAGGTCCCTTCTACAAGAGGTTCAGCCAATTTTTTCTTGGGCAGAGAAGAATCTAGTTCTCTTGACGGCAGCATATCTTCCGGGGGTAGAGAATCAGAAAGCGGACTTCCTAAGTCGGAATGTGCTATCGGTCCACGAATGGTCCTTGAACCAGGAGGTCTTTCAGATGATAGTACAGAGATGGGGGTTGCCAGAGGCATCAAGTCTCAACACCCAACATCCGGTCTTCTTCTCCAGAAGATTTTGCCTCAAGGCAAAGGCAGTAGATGCTCTGCTTCAGACCTGGGCCTTCAAGCTGGCTTACGCCTTTCCTCCAGTACCACTCATTCGTCACAGACACTTCAGAAAGTCATCCAGGACAAAGCAGATCTGATCTTGATTGCTCCAAGATGGCCACACAGGCCATGGTACCCGCTTCTACTCAAGTTAGTGATAGCACCTCCTTGGCCTCTTCCCAAGAGGGTCCAGACCCGGAGGCACTGGCGCTTCAGGCCTGGAGGTTGAGCGCAAGAGACTGGGGGCCTTAGGTTTATCGGATGCTGTGGTATCTACTCTCCTAAAGGCCAGAAAGCCTTCTACATCTTCGACTTATTACAGGATTTGGGAGAGATTTCTGTTGTGGAAGGCTCAACATAAGGAAAGAGAGGAGATTTCATTATCTCAAATCTTAGGCTTCTTACAAGAAGGTCTGGAAAAGGGACTTCAGTATAGAACACTAAAGGTCCACGTTTCGGCCCTCTCAGCCCTGTCAGGAAAATCGTGGGCTGAGGACCCTATTGTAAAAAGGTTTTTTGTGGCGGCTCTCAAGATACGGCCTCCGGTAAAGACTTCCCTGGTAATATGGAGTCTTCCTCTAGTGCTGAAGGCTCGTTGGATCCATTTGAACCTTTGGAGACTATTTCAGCATGGCTTCTGACACTCAAGACTATTTTCCTGGTGGCGATAGCCTCCGCTTGTAGAGCAGGGGAGTTACAAGCTGTCTCCTGTGGATCGGAACACATCCTCTTTCTGCATGATAGAGTGATTCTGAGACCGGATAAGGCCTTCCTACCAAAGATTGTGTCGTCCTTTCACTTAAAGAAGGAGGTGGTTCTTCCTATATTCAAGTCGGTTCATCAGGATGGGGAAGATATGCACAAGATTGATCCAGTACGTTGTCTAACCCATTATCTGGAAGTTTCAAGCACCTTTAGGAAATCAGAGAAGCTGTTTGTAGTTCCAAGCAGGTTCCAAGAAAGGCCAGACGGCCTCCTCCTCAACTATCAATAGATGGATTTGCTTGTGTATCTCAAAGTCATATGCGTCTCAAGGCAAGCTAGCTCCAGAAGGCTTGAGGGCTCATTCATCAAGGGCTGTGGCTGCATCCTGGGCAGCATTGGTGGAGGTGCCGAGTTCACAGATCTGCAAAGTGGCTTCTTGGTCATCAGCCAGGACATTCATCAATCATTATCCTCTGGACGTGGCTACATCCAGTAACCATGCATTTGTGGCAGGGTCTCACCTTGCCTTTAGGTCTTGAATTAAAGTCTATTGCATTAGTTTGAGTGTTTTGGACTTATTCTTTTGCCCACCCTTAAGATTATTATGGCTTGGTATATCCAGGTGTAATGCTGATATGGAGTGGCCAAGAAAAGGGAGAATTGTTTCATACTTAAAGTAATTCTCCTTTCCTGGCCACTCTCCATATTAGCATTTCCCACCCTTTTTGACGAACTTGGTATTAGACAAGGTGGGTGAGTCATGGGGGTGCGTTTTAAGATTTGGAGGAGGAGGGACTGTATGGTCTGTAGGCAGGGATGGGAGGGGCTCCCCAGGTGTAATGCTGATATGGAGAGTGGCCAGCAAAGGAGAATTACAGTAAGTATGAAACAATTCTCCCTTATTTCACATGATGATACAGCATCTTATTCTGATGTTTTTGGTCCCACCTGAGGATCTTTTTCAAGGATATTCAACAGTCATAGTGATACAACTGCAATCCCCCCCCCCCCCACACAAGTCCCTATCTTGGAACAAGCAGCACATGCGATTCTTCTTTTCACCACTAGGTGTCAGCAATGCAGTCTTTTGAAATGTGATTGTGGTCTAAAAGAAACTTTGTATTACAAAAATTACAAATTACTTGCTGTTTACTTGCATTTTATTCAGATAGATACTATGTATGTTTAATAATAAAAATATATCAAATATATATATATAATAGATGCACTCCACATACAGAGTCTGTGATCTTGGTGCCAAGTAAAACATATAAAGCCAAAGGTAAAGACTGGCACACTCAGGGTTTGTATATTATGCAAAAAAAGAGAGTTTATTTGATGTTTCGTCCTAAACCAGGACCTTCGTCATGCATTTATATATATATATATATATATACACATGACTTTACATTTATCAACATTGAATCTCATTTGCCACTTAGCTGCCCAGACTGACAGTTTGTCAAGACCCTGTTGCAAGTGTCACATCCTGGATGGAATTAATTGGGCTGGATCGTTCTCCCTGACATCAGCTGGTCATGTGACTCACACTGACACTGTACCATGTGATCACCATATAAAACACAGACATTTAGTTTCAGAGAATGAGAGAAAATGAAAGTTTTTGAGAAATGAAGCTGAGGAAATCTTTCTGGAACCTGAAGCTTGTTGGGGGGGGGGGGTGTCACATGATACTTGGCACTGGTCCTCCTAACTAAGTAATGGTTGTGTGGGGGTAAAGGGGTGAATGTATTATATGTGGGGAGACGTGTAATTCAGGTGTAAGACAGATGAGTATCAGGAGGATCCCTCAGACAATGTACCACTAATGAATGAGTATTAGAGTAATGAGTATTCAGTTCTCTTGCAGGTGGGTAAGTACTAGTACAACTAACAGTTCAGCCACACTGGGATAGAGCTCAGGATAATACTTTCTTTCCCATTGCAGAGTAACGGGGAGTAACAGGGGAAGATCAGGACAGGAGGAACGGTTAGTAATGAGTGAGTAGAGTTCCAAGTACTGATTGTTACTCAGAGAACTGATGACTTCTCTTCTCTGTAGGTAAGTGTGTGTCTACTGAGTATGTGATTCTCTTTAATGAGACAGCAGGTAAGTACCAGGCAATGAGACTGGGCGACAGGACTCCACTCCCCTGATCGACCGCCCCCCCCAAATAAAAATATGATGTGCTGCAATGTGTGTGTGTGTGGGGGGGGGGGGGTGCTGACGTTTGGAGGTCGTGAGGGGGCCCCGGGGACTGCTAGGAGGTCTCTTGGTGTTGCAGCCCCCGTGGGCCCCCAATGCTCGAGTCTAACCCTGGAGAAAGGGAGAGTAGAACAAAGGAGAAATGACTGGAAGTGGAGGGGGCAGCTTGGGACTAGGGCTGAGCAGGGGGTGACGCAGTATTAGGGGGTAGAATGTAGGTGTCAGTACAGCAGTGAGGGGGGCTCAATGTGGAACAGGGGAATGACTGTGAAGGTGGAACATCAGGCAGAGGGTAATGGGCAGGTACCACTGGGTTTGGGGGACACAAGGGGGAGCAGGTTTAGTTTTACAGTGTGAGTCGTCAGTTAAGTAATCAGATTAGTGGGGTACAATGGAAGGAAAAGTTGGGGTACAGGATGGGGTGGGCCGAGAGAGAAATTGGGTCAGAAAAAGCAACAGGTCACATGTAACATTAGGAGCAGATTGAGGGGTAATTTCCCCAGGGGCAAAAGTGCAAGGGCCGCTTAATGCTCAGTTACTCATCACTCCAATATGACCTGCAGTTACTGCTCACAGCTGAACATAATGTGCAAAAGAAATGCCCACCTGCGGCCTAGTTTTGTACTTTGCACAACGTGTTCAGCTTCACTAATGCATTCCACCATTTTGGAAATAAGAGGGACAAAAAAGTTTGACCACGCCCATTTTTTGGCCAAAATTTGGCAGGTTATGAAAGTTTGAACATATTTCTGTGTTATTTTTTCCAGTTATTACAGTTTTGCTAATGAAGGTGAATTGCCCTTTAAGCTGTGAGTCTGACTTCTCCCAAGGGACCTGTTATCTTATATTGTTACAATTACTTATTTGCTTATCTCGAAATTGTTACAAACGTATCTTATCTACTGCTGTGATTGTTCTGGGCTCTCTGCCAAAAGCTAACTTAGTTAGAAACTTTGTTTCTTTTTCTGGCTGTTCAGTGCAGAAAAAAAAATGGACTTTCCAGTTCAAACGAGGGACTGCGGGTCAAAAGAGGGACTGTCCCTCTAAAAACGGGACTGTTGGGTTCAAATGAGGTATTGGGGTTTTGTGTAATGTGTGTGTGTAACGGGGTGTTGTGCAATACCCCACATATGTCAAATTCATTACACAGCAACACATAACATGGGCAATACATAATATACAGTATATTTGTGTAAAGCCCCGCCCCCATGTGCCCCATCCACCAATGAGTCCAGGCCAGTGGGGCCCATGAGAAGCAGAGCCCACAGGCTTTTCCTGGTCACACACAGACACTGCCAGCCAATGAGCATCATGTATGTAATTCAACTGTCAGCCCAGAGGCGACACTTAGACTGCCCTGTTGTCTGACTGTCTGATTCCTACTGAACATACGTGTGACATCAGTAATAGAGATGCAGTTATTTTCTAAAGGAAACGTAGAGTCACTGACCCCCCAAAGCACATGTGCCACTAGACACACCCCAGGGCTGCAGTCAGCAGACGTGTCCCTTTACCTGTATTTTTCAGGAGTCACCCTGATTTAAAGAGGGTTGTTCACCTTCAAATTAATTTTTAGTATAATGTAGAGGGTGATACTCTGAGATAATTTTCCATTGGTTTTCATTCTTTATTTTTTTTGGAATTTCTGAGTTATTTAGCTTTTTATTCAGCAGCTCTCCAGTTTGCAATATCAGCCATCTGGTTGCTAGGGTCCAAATTCCCCTAGCAACCATGCACTGATTTGAATAAGAGACTGGAATATGAATAGGAGAGGCCTGAATAGAAAGATGAGGAATAAAAAGTAACAATAACAATACATTTGTAATCTTACAGAGCATTTGTTTTTTTAGATGGGGTCAGTGACCCGAATTTGAAAGATGGAAAGAGTCAGAAGAAGAAGAAGGCAAATAATTCAAAAACTATACAAATAATGAAGACCAGTTGCAAAGTTGCTTGGAATTAGCCATTCTATAACATAGTAAAAGTTAACTTAAAGGTGAATCACCCTTTTAAACCCTTCACACCTGGTCCCCTGCAGTAACAGGTCTGTGCCCCCAAAATCTAACTTACCCCCCCCCCTCCTAAATGTATTAAATGCCACCTGAAGTCATTAGATATCCATCCAATGAAGTGGAGCAGGGGGCGGGGCTAAGACACAATGGGGTCAGTCTTGGCCAAGATGTGTCCGGATCCTTTTGGCTTTTCTGACTTAGATATGGGGGTGGGCCTGGGTAGGTTGGGGTCTCGATGTGATGGGTATGAAGCCAAAAGAGGCTGCAGGGAGTGGGAATCCCCAGGGGTGACTGTGCAACACTAGTGCTTAGTAAGAGGTTGCTATGTAGAATGGATCCTAGTAACCTGTAGGTGGAGCCAGCTGAAATTCTGTCAGTCCAACCCTGTGGGGTGCTGCATGAGTATTCCTCTTGTGTCGCTATTTAAAGGGGAACTCTAATATACCCATCACAGTTACCTTCAAAAAGTATAAATAAATGGCATTTTCTATGCTGAAATCCAGCTGTGTTTGAAATCCTGGCAGGGAAGGAGGGACTAAACACTGATGTTACAAATTGTAACAACTTCTCCACAGCTTACAGACAGCATGCAGGAACTACATAACCCACAATGCATTGCACTGGGATGTTCCTTTCCTTATTGAAATCGCATGAGCAGGGAATTGTGGGGTTTGGAGGATGCAGGCTGAGGACAGATGTTGATACAAAGTAACAGTAGTCAGACAGCTCAGCAAAGTAGTCAGACAGCTCAGCAAAGTAGTCAGACAGATCAGCAGGAGAGCAGGGGGCTGGGCTTAGGGAACTGTCAGAAACCATTAAAAATCATGAAAAGTCTGCATATTTTTTAATTGATGTATATTGCAAAGTTGCTTGAAATTGTGTTTACTTTTCAAAAAGCTTAAATTATGTTTGTGTGGAGTTTCCCTTTAATGAAGCGGCAAAGGGGCTTATTCAGAAACATCACTTTCACTGAAAATTTCAGTTTCCCTCATCCCTTTATTTATAAATAATAACCCAGTGTATATAGGGACATTGTTTTGCTGGAGTTCTCTATAAAGCCTTATTGATCACTGCTGCTAATTAGTGACACAGGTAAGTGCTGGTTGCTAGGGTCGGGTCGGGTCAGGGTCTTCAGCAGGTTTCAGTCTAGTCCCCGTCTGTGACACTCCCAGTATCAGTGGGGCCCCAATAGCAGAGATTTGGCCTCGGGACACAGGTCAGACTGGAATATTCCTGTAATTTCCCATTATCTCTGTGTATTAGGGTCAAACTCCAGATGTCTAATCTCCTGCTGCAGATAATCACTGGGTCTGATATAACACTTTGCTTGTGCCAATACCTCCCACATACACTGGATCTCCTGCATATAAACCCCGATGTGGATTATGGTAAATAAAAAGAACTAAAGTTTATTTCAGAACCACTGGAGCCCAATTCTTTGAAGATACTGAGAGTTAAGGTGGCCATACAAGGGCAGATAAAGCTGCCGATATCGGTCGTTTGGACCAATTTGACAACTTATCTGCCCATGCATGGGGGGCTTCCGACGGGTCTTCCCGATCGATATCTGGCCACGATATCGATCGGGAAGGTTGGATTTTTACCCGACCGAACCCGTCGGAGCCGCTTGGCGCATCGTAATTCGATCGTTCGGCCATACGGCCGAAAGATCGAATTACCCCCGATATAGCCACGCAGTTTAGTGGCATATCGGGGAAAGATCCGCTCGTTTGGCGATGTCGCCAAACGAGCGGATCTTTGAGTCTATGGCCACCTTTACAGTTCAACTACACCCTTCCTCCAACATCTTCAAGGGCCTACACCTGAGAGTCTTGTGTTTAATAAATAGTAATGTTTTTAGTTTAGGAGCAGCAGGTTCCTCTATTTTACTATAGGGTTACACTTATATTGATTTATCTGAGTCCAGGAGGATGTGCTGCTCATTTATCTCCTCCAGTCTCCTGTTCTATTGAGTGGAAAATACAGTCGGTGTAACTTTCACCACTACAGGGAGTTTATGTGTCAATAATATCATTTTGGCCAACAATGATCAATACAATGAGAAAGCTCCAGCGCTTCTGTACTTGGATAAGAACTGGATGAGATTGGACTGATTTAGCCTGGGGAACGTTCCTGTCTGACCATGGGAAAGAGAGTAAGTCAGGAGTGGGAAGACTTGAGAGTCAGAGGTCTGAAATGGGGTGTTTATCAAACAATTACTCGGATAAGTGACTGGAATCTTAAGGTGGCCATTCATGATAAAATTCAATTGTTTGGTGAGGTCGCCAAAGAGCAGATCTTCCCCCGATATGCCCACCAACGGTAGGGGGTGATATTGGATTAATCCGAATGTTAAGGGCCAAACAATCAGATTACAACAAAGGAAATGGGTGCCAATGGGTCATAGGACTGTATCAACTAGACGATGTGGCCCTCGATTGCAGGAAGAATCAAACCTGTTCAATGAATATCTGGGTGATTTTTATCTGCCCTCACATGGGCACATAAACTGCTGAATGAGTCTAACGGACAGAAATCAGCTGATCAGGTGGCGTAAATGAGTAAGAGCCCAGATGAAGTAGTGCCAGTGGGTTATGAGTGTGAGTGGCCATGGGCAGGGCCTCCATCAGAAATCATGGGGCCCCAAACAACAACATTTTCTGGGCCCAACCCTCCCCAGCCCCCAAGCCCCACCCCACAGTTAAAAGACCACACAGACATTAGCCCTAAAAACGATAAACCCCCCCACACACACATACACACAAGTCATGGTGATGGTAAGGGCCCCCTTATAAGTTAAAAAAAACCAGGGCCCCCCATAAACGTTCTCCCCATAAGAGCTGCCCTTCCCACTTTAAAGCCATACTGACATTATTGTGGCATTTCTGCAGTCCCCAATATCCTGCCAGTGCCACTTTTTTACTGGGCCGAGTTTCAGAGGTGCAACTGCCAGAAAACACTCAACTGACTCACAGAGGGACACGTCAGGTGGGCTGCTCAGCTCTGCTACAGAAAATAACAGAAAGCAATTGGATTTTAGTTGCATTTTAGTGTATGAGAGTTTGGGGGGTCTGTAGCCCTAAAAATAGGGTCTCATTCCCAGGATATTGGGCACAGAAATGTCAGAATTGTGTTGGTATCTCTTTATATTAGGGATGCACCAAATCCTGGATTCTGCCAGGATTAGCCTTTTTTTTGCAGGATTCGGGTTCAGCCAAATCCTGCCCCGGACGAACCGGATCTGGGAGGGGAGGGAAATCGTGTCACTTTTTGTCACAAAACAAGGAAGTATAAAACGTTTTCCTCTTTCCGCCCCTAATTTGCATATGCCATTTCGGAT
The DNA here is from genome assembly GCF_017654675.1 of Xenopus laevis. Classification (NCBI taxonomy): domain Eukaryota; kingdom Metazoa; phylum Chordata; class Amphibia; order Anura; family Pipidae; genus Xenopus; species Xenopus laevis. The sequence continues at coordinate 231,016,022 of NC_054371.1, forward strand.
TCAGTTTGGTATTCGGCCGAATCTTTCGCGAAGGATTAGCCCGAATGCAAAATAGTGAATTTGGTGCATCCCTTCTTCAAATAGAGCAATTATTATTATTATCTGGTATTTATAAAGCACCAACATATGCGGCAGTGCTGTACAATAGAAGAATTCACCAATTATACAGACACACAGATACTGATACACAAGATAAAGGGGTCCTACTCATTGGGGTTAATTAGAGACACTATACCAGCTGTATTTCCAGTAATCACCCCGATATGCCCATCGGCTCTGCCACCCCCTCTATGTGCCCAATGGCTTCTGCCTGGAGACACCCCTCATGTTTAATGGAAAGGGGACCGGGGCTCCGGCATGTTCAGGGGAGATTATGAGTGGGTCAGTCTTTATTTTCTTGGTCCTTAAAGGAAATCACAGTTTCAGGTCTTTTGCTTTCTATGTTTTCTGCTCTCTAAAAAAAGTCAGTCTCAAAGCTTCCCCTTTATTTCTCCATAAGTCTCCTTTGCTGTGTCCTTAGTTTAGAATTACTCTGCTGCAATACCGCTCATGACCAGCAGATGGTGCACAGATCTTTCATTTGTTTAATGATTCCCCCCCACAAACACTTTAAATTAACCCTGCAATTAGGTGACTTTATAATTATCGTTAGACCAACATAATCCCCAGCACAGTATTAATTATGTATTAGATGCTTTATTGTGTGATAATCACTCCCGCTGCTGCAGTTGCCTCATCCTCAGCCTTCCGTCTTTCCAGAGCCAAAAAAAAAATACTTTGGGGTGGGGGGTAAGAAATAACATTTTCCAACTTGAAGCCTTTAAGATGTTGCTGAACTACCACTCTCAGTCTAAAGGGTTCAATATATATATATATATATATTTTTTTTTTATTTCCCATACATTATATGTGGGGCCCATAGCCGTGCCCTTCTATTTGACTACATAATCTGATTCTCAGCCATGTGACAGCTGACTGAGGATGATGAGGTTTGTAGTTCAGCAAGCACCAGGAGTGAGGGAGACTCTCTATTGTAGGATGCTGGTTGCTGGGAGTCCCAGTCGTAGCTCGTTGCCTGGGGCCAGGTTTACAGGTTCATTTACCTGAGACCAATGAGACGGAGGAACCTGTCCGGCCTGTGCCCAGAGCGTGTGTTTTATTTAATGTTGTGGGTTTCCTTGGAGAGAGAGAGGGTGTGAGGCTGAATGGATCGGCTGTAGTAGAGAGAAGGCCCATTTGTGGGAGACAAGGGGTTAACATGTTCTGTAACAGCTGTGCCCCCTCTGTGCCCCCCTTCTATTTCCTCCCTGTGCTCAGGTGTAACATTATACCTGCCGCTCCAGCAAGTCCAAAGGGCAAGTTGCTTTATTGACTCAGTCCAACCCTACCCTGTCTCCTGCTGTCTCTCTGCACCTGCTCTCGCTCTCGCTCTCTGTGGGCCCTCCTGCTACTCTGGGGCCCCTGCGGATTGTCATTTTCCTCCGAAATCCTGTGCTCTGCTCCGTGTGAGGGAATCTCTATGTGTCCTGGGAGGATTATATAACTGCAGCGCTCAGGTAGGAACTGCCCTGACTCATACTCTCTGCTCTTAGAGTGTAAGCTCTGTAGCCTAGGCTGATTGTATATACACTTCTGTGCCTCAGTGATTAGTGCTTAATCCTTACATTGCTGGGGTTTAGAGTTTCTGACCGGAGGAATGTGTATGTTCTCAGTGTGTTTGCTGGGTACTCCGGGTTTTCCTAAAATACAGGCAGGTTATGCCTCTAGTGTGTGTGACTGTGACAGGTACATTCAATTGTAAGCTCACTGGGCAGGGACTGATGGGAATGTGATAGGGATCTTAGATTGTAAGCTCACTGGGGCAGGGACTGATGGGAATGTGATAGGAACCTTAGATTGTAAGCTCACTGGGGCAGGGACTGATGGGAACGTGAAAGGGACCTTAGATTGTAAACTCACTGGGGCAGGGACTGATGGGAATCTGAAAGGGACCTTAGATTGTAAGCTCATTGGGGCAGGGGCTGATGGGAATGTGATAGGGACCTTAGATTGTAAGCTCACTGGGGCAGGGATTGGTGGCAATGTGAAAGAGACCTTAGATTGTAAACTCACTGGGGCAGGAACTGATGCGAATGTGATAGGGACCTTAGATTGTAAGCTCACTGGAGCAGGGACTGATAGGAAAATCTCTGTAGAGTGCTGCAGAATATATATATATATATATATATATATCTAAAGGATAATAAAAGTCCCCAATATTGTGGCGGCTCCTGGCGCAGAGGGATCTATTAACCCCGCATTGGACTATGTCCCTGTGATTAACCATTTCAGGAAGAAGGAAAATAGAACCTTGATACAGACAGTGGGGTCAGTACAGAGAGTGTGGGAAATGGGGAACGGGTCACTAGTCGTTAGACTAATGGTTACATTTGGGCTGAATTGCTGAGATTTAGTAGTGACAGTATCTGGTGCTGCAGAAATACTCGGGGGGAGAGTGGGACAATTACACACAACATAGACCCCAGTCCTGATTCTGGTACAATGTTGGGGCCCTTTCATTGCCCCTAGTAAACAGCCAGGCCCCATTATCTCTGCAATTCCCATTGTTCAGCAATCCCAGGCATCTCTGGGCAGCAGTGCAGTAAATCCATTTATGAATTGTCCACATAAAGGGGAAGTAATCCTGCTTTGCCTAGTGGGACACTGGCTCTGATCCCAGGTGAATATGTAGATTCCCAGCCATAAAGCAAAACAGGGCTGCAATTGTTTATTAAATAGGAAACTACTTGCCCTGGATCAGCGATTTCTCCCTCCCCCCAAACAGGCGGCAATAGTGCCAATAATTGTAACTCATCTTTGTTTCCCTTTAATCACAGTCATGGCGCACATAAAGCTTAGGAACTTCTACCTGGGTGCCATATTAAATGAACTGTGCCTCGTTCAGTTCTACCTGGGTGCCGTGCCTTATATAAGATATACTGTGCCTCGTTCAGTTCTACCTGGGTGCCTTGCCTTATATAAGATATACTGTGCCTCGTTCAGTTCTATCTGGGTGCCAGGCCTTATATTAGATATACTGTGCCTCGTTTAGTTCTACCTGGGTGCCATGCTTTATATTAGATATACTGTGCCTCGTTCAGTTCTACCTGGGTGCCATGATTTACATTAGATATACTGTGCCTCGTTCAGTTCTATCTGGGTGCCGTACATTATATTAGATATACTGTGCCTCGTTCAGTTCTACCTGGGTGCCAGGCCTTATATTAGATATACTGTGCCTCATTTAGTTCTACCTGGGTGCCAGACCTTATATTAGATATACTGTGCCTCATTTAGTTCTACCTGGGTGCCAGGCCTTATATTAGATATACTGTGCCTCGTTCAGTTCTACCTGGGTGCCGGGCCTTATATTAGATATACTGTGCCTCGTTCAGTTCTACCTGGGTGCCGGGCCTTATATTAGATATACTGTGCCTCGTTCAGTTCTACCTGGGTGCCAGGCCTTATATTAGATATACTGTGCCTCGTTCAGTTCTACCTGGGTGCCAGGCCTTATATTAGATATACTGTGCCTCGTTCAGTTCTACCTGGGTGCCGGGCCTTATATTAGATATACTGTGCCTCGTTTAGTTCTACCTGGGTGCCATGCCTTATATTAGATATACTGTGCCTCGTTCAGTTCTACCTGGGTGCCAGGCCTTATATTAGATATACTGTGCCTCGTTCAGTTCTACCTGGGTGCCATGATTTATATTAGATATACTGTGCCTCGTTCAGTTCTACCTGGGTGCCAGGCCTTATATTAGATATACTGTGCCTCGTTCAGTTCTACCTGGGTGCCAGGCCTTATATTAGATATACTGTGCCTCATTTAGTTCTACCTGGGTGCCAGGCCTTATATTAGATATACTGTGCCTCGTTCAGTTCTACCTGGGTGCCGGGCCTTATATTAGATATACTGTGCCTCGTTCAGTTCTACCTGGGTGCCGTACATTATATTAGATATACTGTGCCTCGTTCAGTTCTACCTGGGTGCCGTACATTATATTAGATATACTATGCCTCGTTTAGTTCTACCTGGGTGGCATGCCTTATATTAGATGTACTGTGCCTCGTTCAGTTCTACCTGGGTGCCATGCCTTACATTAGATATACTGTGCCTCGTTCAGTTCTACCTGGGTGCCATACATTATATTAGATATACTGTGCCTCATTTAGTTCTACCTGGGTGCCATGCCTTATATTAGATGTACTGTGCCTTGTTCAGTTCTACCTGGGTGCCGTACATTATATTAGATATACTGTGCCTCATTTAGTTCTACCTGGGTGCCATGCCTTATATTAGATATACTGTGCCTCGTTCAGTTCTACCTGGGTGCCATGCCTTATATTAGATATACTGTGCCTCATTTAGTTCTACCTGGGTGCCATGCCTTATATTAGATATACTGTGCCTCGTTCAGTTCTACCTGGGTGCCATACATTATATTAGATATACTGTGCCTCATTTAGTTCTACCTGGGTGCCATGCCTTATATTAGATATACTGTGCCTCGTTCAGTTCTACCTGGGTGCCATGCCTTATATTAGATATACTGTGCCTCATTTAGTTCTACCTGGGTGCCATGCCTTATATTAGATATACTGTGCCTCGTTCAGTTCTACCTGGGTGCCATACATTATATTAGATATACTGTGCCTCATTTAGTTCTACCTGGGTGCCATGCCTTATATTAGATGTACTGTGCCTTGTTCAGTTCTACCTGGGTGCCGTACATTATATTAGATATACTGTGCCTCGTTCAGTTCTACCTGGGTGCCATGCCTTATATTAGATATACTGTGCCTCATTTAGTTCTACCTGGGTGCCGTACATTATATTAGATATACTGTGCCTCGTTCAGTTCTACCTGGGTGCCAGGCCTTATATTAGATATACTGTGCCTCGTTCAGTTCTACCTGGGTGCCATGCCTTATATTAGATATACTGTGCCTCGTTCAGTTCTACCTGGGTGCCATGCCTTATATTAGATATACTGTGCCTCGTTCAGTTCTACCTGGGTGCCATGCCTTATATTAGATATACTGTGCCTCGTTCAGTTCTACCTGGGTGCCATGATTTATATTAGATATACTGTGCCTCGTTCAGTTCTACCTGGGTGCCAGGCCTTATATTAGTTATACTGTGCCTCGTTCAGTTCTACCTGGGTGGCGTCCATTATATTAGATATACTGTGCCTCGTTCAGTTCTACCTGGGTGCCGTGCCTTATATTAGATATACTGTGCCTCGTTCAGTTCTACCTGGGTGCCATGCTTTATATTAGATATACTGTGTCTCGTTCAGTTCTACCTGGGTGCCATGCCTTATATTAGATATACTGTGCCTCGTTCAGTTCTACCTGGGTGCCGGGCCTTATATTAGATATACTGTGCCTCGTTCAGTTCTACCTGGGTGCCAGGCCTTATATTAGATATACTGTGCCTCATTTAGTTCTACCTGGGTGCCAGGCCTTATATTAGATATACTGTGCCTCGTTCAGTTCTACCTGGGTGCCGGGCCTTATATTAGATATACTGTGCCTCGTTCAGTTCTACCTGGGTGCCGTACATTATATTAGATATACTGTGCCTCGTTCAGTTCTACCTGGGTGCCGTACATTATATTAGATATACTATGCCTCGTTTAGTTCTACCTGGGTGGCATGCCTTATATTAGATGTACTGTGCCTCGTTCAGTTCTACCTGGGTGCCATGCCTTACATTAGATATACTGTGCCTCGTTCAGTTCTACCTGGGTGCCATACATTATATTAGATATACTGTGCCTCATTTAGTTCTACCTGGGTGCCATGCCTTATATTAGATATACTGTGCCTCGTTCAGTTCTACCTGGGTGCCATGCCTTATATTAGATATACTGTGCCTCATTTAGTTCTACCTGGGTGCCGTACATTATATTAGATATACTGTGCCTCGTTCAGTTCTACCTGGGTGCCATGCCTTATATTAGATATACTGTGCCTCATTTAGTTCTACCTGGGTGCCGTACATTATATTAGATATACTGTGCCTCGTTCAGTTCTACCTGGGTGCCAGGCCTTATATTAGATATACTGTGCCTCGTTCAGTTCTACCTGGGTGCCATGCCTTATATTAGATATACTGTGCCTCGTTCAGTTCTACCTGGGTGCCATGCCTTATATTAGATATACTGTGCCTCGTTCAGTTCTACCTGGGTGCCATGCCTTATATTAGATATACTGTGCCTCGTTCAGTTCTACCTGGGTGCCATGATTTATATTAGATATACTGTGCCTCGTTCAGTTCTACCTGGGTGCCAGGCCTTATATTAGTTATACTGTGCCTCGTTCAGTTCTACCTGGGTGGCGTCCATTATATTAGATATACTGTGCCTCGTTCAGTTCTACCTGGGTGCCGTGCCTTATATTAGATATACTGTGCCTCGTTCAGTTCTACCTGGGTGCCATGCTTTATATTAGATATACTGTGTCTCGTTCAGTTCTACCTGGGTGCCATGCCTTATATTAGATATACTGTGCCTCGTTCAGTTCTACCTGGGTGCCGGGCCTTATATTAGATATACTGTGCCTCGTTCAGTTCTACCTGGGTGCCGTACATTATATTAGATATACTGTGCCTCGTTCAGTTCTACCTGGGTGCCGTACATTATATTAGATATACTGTGCCTCGTTCAGTTCTACCTGGGTGCCGTACATTATATTAGATATACTGTGTCTCGTTCAGTTCTACCTGGGTGCCTTGCCTTATATTAGATATACTGTGCCTCATTTAGTTCTACCTGGGTGCCGTACATTATATTAGATATACTATGCCTCGTTTAGTTCTACCTGGGTGGCATGCCTTATATTAGATGTACTGTGCCTCGTTCAGTTCTACCTGGGTGCCATGCCTTACATTAGATATACTGTGCCTCGTTCAGTTCTACCTGGGTGCCATACATTATATTAGATATACTGTGCCTCATTTAGTTCTACCTGGGTGCCATGCCTTATATTAGATGTACTGTGCCTTGTTCAGTTCTACCTGGGTGCCGTACATTATATTAGATATACTGTGCCTCATTTAGTTCTACCTGGGTGCCATGCCTTATATTAGATATACTGTGCCTCGTTCAGTTCTACCTGGGTGCCATGCCTTATATTAGATATACTGTGCCTCATTTAGTTCTACCTGGGTGCCGTACATTATATTAGATATACTGTGCCTCGTTCAGTTCTACCTGGGTGCCATGCCTTATATTAGATATACTGTGCCTCATTTAGTTCTACCTGGGTGCCGTACATTATATTAGATATACTGTGCCTCGTTCAGTTCTACCTGGGTGCCAGGCCTTATATTAGATATACTGTGCCTCGTTCAGTTCTACCTGGGTGCCATGCCTTATATTAGATATACTGTGCCTCGTTCAGTTCTACCTGGGTGCCATGCCTTATATTAGATATACTGTGCCTCGTTCAGTTCTACCTGGGTGCCATGCCTTATATTAGATATACTGTGCCTCGTTCAGTTCTACCTGGGTGCCATGATTTATATTAGATATACTGTGCCTCGTTCAGTTCTACCTGGGTGCCAGGCCTTATATTAGTTATACTGTGCCTCGTTCAGTTCTACCTGGGTGGCGTCCATTATATTAGATATACTGTGCCTCGTTCAGTTCTACCTGGGTGCCGTGCCTTATATTAGATATACTGTGCCTCGTTCAGTTCTACCTGGGTGCCATGCTTTATATTAGATATACTGTGTCTCGTTCAGTTCTACCTGGGTGCCATGCCTTATATTAGATATACTGTGCCTCGTTCAGTTCTACCTGGGTGCCGGGCCTTATATTAGATATACTGTGCCTCGTTCAGTTCTACCTGGGTGCCGTACATTATATTAGATATACTGTGCCTCGTTCAGTTCTACCTGGGTGCCGTACATTATATTAGATATACTGTGTCTCGTTCAGTTCTACCTGGGTGCCTTGCCTTATATTAGATATACTGTGCCTCGTTTAGTTCTACCTGGGTGCCAGGCTTTATATTAGATATACTGTGCCTCGTTCAGTTCTACCTGGGTGCCAGGCCTTATATTAGATATACTGTGCCTCGTTCAGTTCTACCTGGGTGCCAGGCCTTATATTAGATATACTGTGCCTCGCAGAAACCTTGGCTGGGCGCTGGGAGACATTTCACGTGACAATTAGACAGACGGGGCCCCACAGGGATCAACAATTGGCCAATATTGTGCCTTTCACATATTTATCTGCCCACAATGAGTGGGTGTTATATCAACCTCCATGTGTGGGGTCATTTGATACATTGTGCCCCCCCCCAGCATCATTACCGTTTTTTCTGTTCTAAAACTCATTTGAATTCAGTATCATCAACCACAGTGTCCAACTATAGCTCACACCTTTGCTGCTACACTGCAATATTTATTGTGTTGCCATATCTACGTGTGGTGATTAGATTCCCTGCTCCTAATCTTCATGGCTTTCATTTCTCTTCTCCCGGCCCCATCTCACATTATAAATATATATTATATAGGTATGGGACCTGCTATCTTTCCATAATTTGAATCTTCTACTTGAAAATAAACCCTATAGGTTGGATATACCCTCACCCCACCCATACCCAATATTTGTAACTTCTTAAACCCACTACCTTATCTGACCAATAACTGATTTATCCACTACCTGATCTGCTGCCCACTGACAACCATAACACTGTGATGTCACCATAAACTGTAAGTGATGTCACCATAGACTGTAAGTGATGTCACCATAGACTGTAAGTGATGTCACCAATGACTGTAATTGATGTCACCATAGACTGTAAGTGATGTCACATAGACTGTAAGTGATGTCACCATAGACTGTAAGTGATGTCACCATAGACTGTAAGTGATGTCACCATATACTGTAAGTGATGTCACCATAGACTGTAAGTGATGTCACCATAGACTGTAAGTGATGTCACCATAGACTGTAAGTGATGTCACCATAGACTGTAAGTGATGTCACATAGACTGTAAGTGATGTCACATAGACTGTAAGTGATGTCACCATAGACTGTAAGTGATGTCACATAGACTGTAAGTGATGTCACATAGACTGTAAGTGATGTCACCATAGACTGTAAGTGATGTCACTATAGGCTGTAAGTGATGTCACATAGACTGTAAGTGATGTCACATAGACTGTAAGTGATGTCACATAGACTGTAAGTGATGTCACATAGACTGTAAGTGATGTCACATAGACTGTAAGTGATGTCAGCAAGGGCAGAAGCTGAGGCAGAAATAACAACTTGAGCTGATGTGAGAGCCATAAACCCAGTGCAGTTATAGTGACAGGTAAAGGCAAGTGCCCTTGTGCTGCATTAGTTACACATAATTTATATTCTTATTATTGAGGATGTTCCGAGGCAGCTGAGGTCTCACAATGGATCCTGTTCCTGTTTGTTAATTAAATAAAAACTCTAGTGTGACCGTATGTATGTGCCCCTCCTCACTCTCACGTCACCCCTCACCCGCTCTCCTATAAATACTCCCTGTAGGGTAACGTCTAATCTCTGCTACTCTGATACCTTATCAGTGAAATACACGAGACAAGCCATTGCCAAGTACAGGGAAAGGCACCCACAGTCCCACAAGCTGGTCTCCTCCTCTCTCTCTCTCTCTCTCTCTCTCTCTCTCTCTCTCTCTCTCTCTCTCTCTCTCTCTCTCTCTCTCTCTCTCTATATATATAGAGTCATATACTCACCCACTGCCCTGCCCCATGCCAGACTAATGAAAAGAATAGCAATATGGCAGCTCCCACTTATATAAATACACATATACTATACTATAAATTATATTATCCCAAGGTATATTTGCAAATAGCAGGAGGGAGGGATTGTGGGTAGTGGCATGAGTAGGTGGAGCAGACACATTGGCATTGCTAGGAGGTGACATCACACGGCTGCCAGTGATTGGCTCAGACCTGCCCATTATTTCAGCAACAGTCTGGGAAACCGAAACCTACCCCCCCTCCTCTATGTGTGAGAGAGAGAATTTACCCCCCCCCAGAGTACTTACCCTCCCCCCAGAGTACTTACCCTCAGTAGGACAGGGCTGTACTAGAAACATGATTTTCTGTATTTAAAGGGATATTCATGTCTGTATTTGAGATGTTTCCTCTGAACTGACCCCTGTATTTATTATTCTTTTATGCATAATAAATTGTTATACTGTCTCTTTAATCACCATGTATTATATTGAGAGGATCACTATAGTAGGATACAGGGAGTTGTAGGAAAGGCCAGTGCTGGGGTTACACATGGGACAGGCAGTAAATTCCATGTTATTGAAGGTTCTGGGTACAAAGGCACAATCGTCAGATAAGGAGTCTCTCCAGATAAAGGAGCCGCGTAGGGTCACTAATCTGAAACTGCACATAGTACATAAAGGTCACTGGTTCCTCGAATCCAATGGGCGATATTGATCTGTATGGAATAATATTACATTTAACTGAGTCACAGGACATTGCCCTCCAGGACTGACCACGAGAACTTACCCAGAATGCTCGGGACCTGGGATCTTTCCGTAATTTGGATCTCCATACATTAAGGGGCCCATTCACCAAGCTCGAGTGAAGGATTCGAAGTAAAAAAAAACTTCGAATTTCGAAGTTTTTTTTTGGCTACTTCGACCATCGAATGGGCTACTTCGACCTTCGACTACGATTTCTAATCGAATTTTTGGTCGAAGGATAATCCTTCGATCGTTGGATTAAAATCCTTCAAATCGTTCGATTCCTTTGATCGTTCGATCGAACTTTTTGCGCAAAATCCTACGACTTCGATACTCGAAGTCGAAGGATTTTTATTCCCAGTCGAATATCGAGGGTTAATTAACCCTTGATGAATTTGCCCCTAAGTCTGCTAAACAATTATTTAAACATTAAATAAACCTTAGAAGATTGTTTTGCCTCCAATAATGATGAGTGATATCTTAGTTGAGATGAAGTACGTTGTATTGTTTTATAAATACAGAGAACAGGGAAATCTGTTGTCAAATGTTGAGTCATTTCAGTAATTCAGAGCTTTCTGGAAAACGGGTTTCGGGATCAATATATTCCCCATGAAAGTTCAGCCACTAGGGGTCACTGTTTCACTGGAGTCTACAGAGACTTCAATCAGGGGTCAGACTCTCTATTTTAGGGGAGCCACATTAAAGCGGTAGTTCACCTCTAAGTTAACCTTTAGTATGTTATAGAATGGCTAATACTAAGCAGATTTCAATTGGCCTTTATTATTTCTTTTTTATAGTTTCTGAATTATTTGCCTTCCCCTTCTGACTCTTTCCAACTTTCAAATGGGGGTCACTGACCCCCTTCTAAAAACAAATGCTCTGTAAGGCTACAAATTGTTATTGTTACTTTTTATTACTCCTCTTTCTATTTAGGCCTCTCCTATTCATATTCCAGTCTCTTATTCCAATCAATGCATGGTTGCTAGGGGAATTTGGACCCTAGCAACCAGAAGGGTGAAATTACAAACTGGAGAGCTGCTGAAAAAAATTCTAAATAAGTCAAAAACCACAAATAATAACAAACAATTGCAAATTGTCTCAGAATATCCCTCTCTACGTGGTACTAAAAGTTAGTTCAAAGGTGAACCACCCCTTTAAGTTGCAGAATCACCTGTGACCCAAATTTTGGTTTCAAATCAAATTCCAAATTTGACTTCACTTGGCGGCCCTCCTGCCAGAAGCTGCCAGAGTGTATAGTGCCCACTCCAAATACCCACAGCAAATACCCAGCATGTTGTAGGAGGGCTAAGGGGGGAATACGTATTCACTGTGCCGGTTTTCGAGCTCTACTTTGGGAAAGAAAAGGAATCAGGTGAGGATAGAAAAGGTGGAACAAGGGGGTATTCATGACAATGTATGTTGGGATTGTTATGTTCAAACAATTAGCTATGACTGACAGTGCCCCACCTTATAGTCAAATCTAATTCTACATACTTCTACATACTTCTGTCTCTTCCCCCCTGTGTGTATTTGATGTTATTGGAGGAAGAGACTGTAGGTGGGTTAGTTGAGACATAAGAGAGACTGTTGCTGATCTCACACGTGAGTCTCTTATTAGACATAACTTGAAGACAAGTAGAAGAGAGAGGAGTCTCATTGGGGGGGGGGGGAGACAAGTAGAGACAAGACAGTCGGGTCAGTTACTGAAGAGAAAGAAATTATTTGGCCTTAGGTGAGACCCAACCCACAACTCTCAGCCAATCAGCTGCTTCTTCTGTATTTAGTGGAACCGGCGGGTCAGACTGATGCACAAAATACCCCAAAGTTACACCCCCCCCCCCATAATGTCTCATTAGATCCAAATCTCCCGACACCCCCGGGCGTCACTTTCTGATCATTTGTAACCGGAGCCTGAATTGTACATCCCCCCCCCTAATATGTGCCCCCCTCCCACATCTTCCCCTAATTACACTTATAGGGGGGGGGGGGGGTAATGGGGAGAGAGGAGGGGGGGCAGTCGGTAAAAGACGTTGGGGTGCGGGGGGGGGGAGGAATAAAATCAGAGGTGGGAGGGGGGGTCAGACAGGGGAGTCGGGGGATTATAAGGGGGGGGGAGGGGCGGGGGGAGAAGTTGAGATTCAGGAGAAGAAAAAGTTCAGTAACTTCCTGACTGAGAAACAGCGGCCGCTGCAGCGACACATTGAGACTGAGACTCATTACTCTCAGATTTATACTGAATATTTACACTGGGACTGTCACACTGAATATTCCTCCCCCCCCTGAGACTGTGAATGAGCAGCAACTCCCGGGACCCTCACGTGACAACTCCCGGGACCCAGAGGATCGGACGATGTCGGACACATGAGTCGATATCGGGAGCGACTGACTGAGGACATTTAACTCTCTCTTCCCGGGACTGGAGATCTGAGTGAGTCATGGGGGGTCCCTGGGGGTTTGGCCTCAAGTCTCAGCAAATAACTGATCCCCCCAAACTCACCCCCTCCCTCCCCCACCCTTCTCTCTTATTGTCCCCCCCAAAATCTGATCTGTGACTTTAACATAAAGGGCAAGTAATAGAGTTTTGTCTGTTTTGTACAATAATCTGCAGCTGGGACTGACTCTTTATACTGTGAATATATAAATATATATGTGAGTGTGACTGTATAGACTGGATTTATTTATATATATGTCTCTCTGTGTATTTATATCTCATATATAACCTACTGTCTGTGTAACAGGGGGAGGGGGGCAGATATAGGGTTAAACTGACACCACATCCCTGAGACCAGGTGCAGCATTTGTGTCACTGACTTTCTACTTATTATTCTTTCTCCTCATCATTTTCTGCCCAAGACTCACATTCTTTCTCTCTGATGCTGAACTACAACTCACACGACTGCTGCTGCTGCTGCTCTATTTCTACTGTACCGAGTATGGAAAGTAATAGAACAATACAGATAATATATAGATAATAATATAGGGGTCTTTTGTATAAAACATATTATGACACTTCAAAAGGAATCGTGGCACATTTGTCTTAGGGCTAAATACATAGAATTTTCAAGTCTTGCAGCTTCTCTTTCTATGTTGGCTGTGATGATCCAAGTTTGGCCACTAGAGGGAGTCACATTATTGTAGGAATAACAATATCTCAAATAAAGGGAAACACCCTGATGTCAAACTTTCACCTGGGCATAAAAAAAGAGACATTTCCCAAAATAATAACTGTAATAATAATAATAATAACTGTCAGTGTATGTGAAGCAGTTTATATTGACTCACAGCAGCTGATATAGACACAGTAATAATGTATTCAGCCCATATCTCATTATTCCTTTACATTGACTCATACAAATGCCCCTTTACTTACAGGTCTATGTGACAAACAATAGTCATTAATGTTTATGTCACTTCATATATAACATTATATTCAGAGCCGCAGATACGCAGGGTTATACAGTTCTACAATAACATTCCTTGCTGCTCACTTGGGTTCTGCCTCCTCCTAATGTCAATAGAGCTGGTGGGACAATACTAATTAGGGTCTGTCCCAGGGGGGCTACTGTGCCCCAAACAATGAATGAAAGAGAAGCCCCGGGGGCAGTTTAATTACTTCCTAAGAAAGACTGAGCCGGAGATTAGACTGGACTGTCATTACCTTCTTCAGTCAGTCTGTCTGATGGTGTCCGTCTGTCCTCACTGCACCTCTGCTCAGGAATTCAACCGGCGCTGTCAAAGCTTTAAAGTCCAAGTAAAAAAGCAGAATTTTTCAATAATTTAGGGTTAACTGTAAATATTTTGTGCAGCCGCAAACAGGACAGAATTATATACAAGTTGGGATGCACCAAATCCACTATTTTGGATACGGCCGAACCCCTATATCCTTCGCAAAAGATTCAGCCGAATACCGAACCGAATCCTAATTTACGTATGCAAATTAGGGGTGGGAAGGGGAAAACATTTTTTACTGCCTGGTTTTGATTTCCCTCCCTGACCCTAATTTGCATATGCAAATTAGGATTCGGTTCGGCCAGGCAGAAGGATTCGGCCAAATCCAAATCCTGCTGAAAAAGGCAGAATCCCAAACCAAATCCTGGATTCAGTGCACCCCCAATATACAAGGTACCTGCAGCCTGATATGAACCCACCAGTGTGACGGGGCCCCATGAGTGCAGCTGCTGATTAGGGCCACTTGGTTTTAGATTGTTCCTTTAATGCTGGAGATCATCCATGAAAGAGACCCTCAAAAAATGAGGGACTCAAGAGAAATGGGCCCTCAAGGGACTACTCTACTAAGGGCCCGTGAGACTGTATCTGTCTCAGCCTGTAATTCATTCCTGAGTTTATCATGTGAGAGGCCCCAGGCAGTTACGGCACTGACAGTTAGGGCAGGCGTCAGGCCAAAAACAGCATCTTATAATATGTAGTGATAATATAAATGGAGGTGTGATATTTATTTTACTGACAAGAGAGTCCCATTGTCTGATTCACAGTCTGATCCTTATTCAGCACCAGTATCATCCATAGCAACTCCTGTGTCTGCTTTAAATTAGTGGATTCAGATCCAACACATAATGGGTTACTCTATTACTAAAGATAAAGAGCCCCGAACCTGCCCCAAGTAAAGCTCCCCATAGACGCGACGATTCTTCTTGCCGAACGACCGATTTTAGTGAAGTCCGACCAATCCTAGAAATTATCGTGCGGTTAGTGGGATTTGAACGATCGTACATGTTACGATTTTTCGGCCGACATCTGTCGGGAAATTGATCGGCCAGGTCAAAAAATCTTTGTGGGTCCCAGTGCAATGTATCTATGTCTGCAGGGCCAAGCAGCTCCCCTTTGTTTTCCTGCCAAATTGGTCTTTTTAGTTGATGGTAAATTCGTACGATCGTTCTGAGAAGATCGTAGTCTCACAATCAGGATCTGACCTTTTAAAAATCTCAACATCTATGGCCAACTTTAAACGCTCAGGTGTCTGTCTGTCTAGAGTGAGAAGAATTCTGGGACAGGCAGAGACAAAACCAACCTGTAGCCTCTCTGAGTATAATATGTTGTGATGTTTTTGATCATTTTGTAGCCAATGAGAACATTACAGCACTGACAGGACCAGACAGGACTATATTACAGGCTCTGGGGGCTTGGAGGAGTGGAGTTCAACCTGAAGTTGAGAATTGGGCAGATTAGACATTTGCTCTGCAAGACACACAGGTTGAAGCATACTGAGCATGCTCAAGCCCAAGCCCTGGAGGTTTAAGCTGAAAACAGTTAGTCTGATACAGAAGCCCATGAGTACACAATAGAAGGAAAGAAATGTGCTGTTTCTTTTGACAGAGGACTCAGAGCAGCATTACTTTGAGGGGTTACTGGTTTATTTATATTAGGGATGCACCGAATCCAGGATTCAGTTCGGGATTCGGCCAGGATTCGGGCTTTTTCATCAGAATTCAGCCGAATCCTTATGCCCTGCCGAACTGAGTCCAAATCCTAATTTGTATATGCAAATTAGGGGCGGGAGGGAAATCACATGACTTTTAGTCGCAAAACAAGGATGTAAAAATGTTTTCCCCTTACCACCCCTAATTTGCATATATAGACCTTTCTGATAAATCTTACTTAGTTTTAGCCTTTCCTTCTCAATGAGACTTGACTTGAACAAGTTTGATGGTTACCGGGTTACACCGACCTGTGTCCAATCAGAGTCCAAGAGCCTTGCGACAAAACGAAACATTTCAGCCACATTTCCTTATGGTGATGTCACAGGGGTCCCCCAGAAGTTTTGTTCCAATGTGACCAATTGCAGTCCTGCTAAATACACGGGGGACATTAATGGGCGGCAATGAGAATAAAAGGGGGTATTTGCTGCTTCACCTACAGGAATACAACTGTCAGGGTTGTGTATTAACCTCCTGTGCAAATAGATTAGTAGGACAAAGTTGGGGTTCAGCGCTGCCCCCCTGCTCTAGATATTAGTCTCATAGCAATAGAATTGGATGAAGTAATTCACAGCTGTTTATAAACAGAAAGAGACGTCTTTTACCCCCCCCCACTATACTCACGGGTTCTACCCTCCCTTTCTAAAGGGAAACAACAGCGGCCAAACACAATTACATTTTGGGGTATCATATACTGTAGTTTGGGAATTCCTGGGAAATGAGGAGTTAATGAATTTGTTTCTTTTTATACCCAAATCCCACTGAGCATGCGAAATGGTCTAACGTTACTAACGTCTCTCCCATAGCAACCGTTGCTCCATCTCCCAGCAGCCTCTACAGAACATTCTCCCTGCGTTATTATCGTCTGTAAGATTCCCTGCCATAAAGCAAGACAGGAGTGATGTTTTATAGGCAGAAAGCAAGTAGAGATCCACTGTAACCCATTCAGAGATGAAGGGAAGCCATTGTCCCAGGATACTATACCCAATATCACACAGAGGTAGTCGGATTATTCTGATGAGTGTTACATGAAGTTCCCCTTTAATCTGTAGCGACCCAGTAAATCAGTCCCTTATCTTGGCCCTGGTGCCGGGGAGGTGGGGGTTGGGCTTGTGCCTTGGGGCAGATGGAGGTGCCAAGATTCCCTCCCAGTAGCCAGATGTTTTCCAGTAAGAACAGGAAATCTAAACACAAATACAAGTTATTTATAAAGAGCTGGGAAGGCAAATACTGATCCGCTGCTCCAGTCTCTCTCTTTCTATAGACTCGGGGCTCCAGTAGGGCTGAGAGGGACCCCGGGGGGACAAAACAGATAAAAGTACAACATATTATATAGCGGAAGAACTGTTACATATGTGTCATATATACAGCTGGGATCAGTCCCAAGCAATGCAGCCTGGGAGTTGTAGTTCAGCAATGCAACTGCACATCCCTCTCCATTCCCCTCCTGAGTTAGTGATAGAAATAAATCACTTTTCCTGCCAAACAGTCACTAACAGGAAACAACAGAAGCTTTTCCGCTAAACACTGAGTCTATAAGGAAGGGGGTGTCACGTTAAGGTTTCCAGCAGATCACAGAGGGTGCTGGGAGTTGCACTTGCCACCGGCGAGTGAGGTGAGTGAATTTCACATTCCTGCTCCAAACTGGCACTTTGGGGTCCTATTGAGTCACTTTGTGGCCCCTCTGATTCACTGCAGGGTAGATGGGAAGTAGCAGCTATGCACTTGGTCTTACATTTTCTTCATCAGGGAATTTGGGTTGTGGTTGTTGGGCGTCTGTGTCCCCAGAAACTGCTTTGATTGTGTCTGTCACTGATTATTTCTCTGACCCCCCAAGTGTTTCATTTATACCTCTGACTGGTTGCTAGGGACTACGATACCCTAACAACGTGGCTGCTGCATTAGGAAAAGTGAAATTAAATACAACAGCAGTGAATTCTTTGTGCAAATAAAAAGAGTGCAACTCACCCCCTGATACAAGAAGGGACTCGGGGTGAGAAAAATCTTCTCAGGGGGAACTGAGCACTTTAATAAGCAGCGCCTGTCTGTGTTGGACCTGGGGATGGGGATTGACTGGGGCATCTCAGGAGCTTTGCCAAGGCAATTTGGGTTCAGGGGGTTGCAAGATTTTTTTTGGGGGGTGACTGAAGAGATTTGGGGCTGGGAGTGAGGAGGAGGAGGATGAAGACTGAAGGGAATATCATTTGGGCCCTTAGCTGGGAATGGGCGAGGGACATTATGGGAATTGTCTGGAGAAAGGAAAGTTCCACTTAGCAATGAGCAGAGAGGGGGCTTAGTACAATGGGCAGTCCCAGGTCAGGCTGCGGCCACTGGAAGCCAACGCCTGTTTGTTTAAGGCACTGGGTGCCAGGAGAGGGGGTGCCGGTGCCACTGCTCTGGGGAGTAGAATGGCAGCAACACGAGAAGGGAGAGATAAAGAGTCTGTACAAGGGGCATCTAAGTGACTGACACTGAGGCTCCGACCTCAAACTGCTGCAACTGAGCCAGACTGGTGAAACTACATCTCCCAGCATGCTCCGCTGGTCACTGCTAGGAGCTGAATTCACACCAGCTGTGTTCTTGATCTCACAGGTTTGTTCAGTCCTCAAATGAATTGGGTGTTACAGGGAGAGCTGGGAAGTTGTGGAATTCTCTCCATAAATCATTTGTACTGACAGATACATTAGATAGGTACAAGGAAGGGTCGGATGCTTTATTCACCAGTAGCTCCTCCCAGCAGACAGGAGGGAGCCAATGAGATTAGAGGAGGGAAAGGGGTGTTACAGGGAGAGCTGGGAAGTGAATCAGTGGTACAGGCTGATACATTAGATAGGTACAAGGAAGGGTCGGATGCTTTATTCACCAGTAGCTCCTCCCAGCAGACAGGAGGGAGCCAATGAGATTAGAGGAGGGAAAGGGGTGTTACAGGGAGAGCAGGAAGTGAATCAGTGGTACAGGCTGATACATTAGATAGGTACAAGGAAGGGTCGGATGCTTTATTCACCAGTAGCTCCTCCCAGCAGACAGGAGGGAGCCAATGAGATTAGAGGAGGGAAAGGGGTGTTACAGGGAGAGCTGGGAAGTGAATCAGGGGTACAGGCTGATACATTAGATAGGTACAAGGAAGGGTCGGATGCTTTATTCACCAGTAGCTCCTCCCAGCAGACAGGAGGGAGCCAATGAGATTAGAGGAGGGAAAGGGGTGTTACAGGGAGAGCTGGGAAGTGAATCAGGGGTACAGGCTGATACATTAGATAGGTATAAGGAAGGGTGGGATGCCTTTTTAGCAACTGGAAGGAAGAATTCCTGGAGCACTTGGGCTCATGATTAACTGTGTCATTACTGAGTTACCTGATGTCTCTAGATCAGTCTGATATAACTGACATGGCCAGTGCCCCCCCTCTCCTTACCTCTCATGAATAATTATTTGGGAATGTGCCCCATCAATAAGCCTTTGTGTTCCTGATATTCCCCTGCCCTCAGGCAATGGTGGGACCCATCACTGATACCTCGGAGGGGACGTGATGAAACACGACAGAAACTCTGCACCTGGATTTATATTAGGATGTGGGTGGGTAACCTGCAGAAAGTAGCTGGGAGTTGTAGTTTAGCAGAGTGAACAAGGGACCAGTTTTGTCATTCCCTAAAGTGTTAATCTGGTGTCTCCCAATAATTTCCTTTATTTCTGCTCCGTCACTGGCACAGCAACATGTATGGCATCTCTTCCACTTCTTAAAGACACAGTCACCAGTTCTACCACCAGCCCTTTCCGTTATAGTGTATTATTATTATTATTATTATTAATAACATGTATTTATAGGGAGATAACACTGGAGGTGAAGTGATACCTGTGTAACATCTGTAGCAATGATCAGTATGTTACTGTATAAAGGGAAATAAAATGTTAATAAATTACTTGAAACCAGGATACTTGTATTTTAATGCGGAATCTTTAACCTTCCTGATTACAGAGAGTTGATCATTTATTTGCTCCGGGGAGATTTTTTTTGCTGGAAACCTTTGAACTGGATCATGAAGTTCCCCGAGCGATAATCCCACTCACACTGACCCAGAGCGACATTCGCTCCCAGACACGGGCCCTGGGGCCCCTCTAGTTACTCTTATTATTAGTAAGTAATCAGCGGCTGCTGCTGAATGACTGATGGAGGATGCTGGGAGTAGTAGCTGGGAGTAGTAGCTGGGAGTGGCACATTCCAACAGATTTAGTCGTTTAGTCATTATAGAGGCCTGTCTTTTTGTAACCTCAGCTACTGCCTATATTGTTATGCCTTTATTATGCTGACTGCAGGAGGCTGAATTCTGATTGGTTGCTATGGGTTACTGCCCTAGTGGTGATTTGCTGGGCACTGCACCGTAACCATATTCCTTCTCTCCAATTGGATGAACAACATAAATATAGAAATTATTTTTATATATTGAGTTATTTATTTAATAGTAATTATACAGATGCAACAATACAGATTTAATATAAATATAAATGAGTAAATTTCATGCAGTTTGTCCCAGGAAGGTGTTGGAACTTCTAACACAGTGTAACTCTGTTCTTCCTACAGGTTTCCCATGGGATTGTAGCTGATCAGTGCCGGGAATGCCTCTGTTTGGATTAAACTGTGGAAAGAAGAAGCAGCCGGGTATGTGACCCATTTACTCTATAGTCTCCCTAAACACTTCAATAGATCAACCGATCCTTGTAGTAATATTCTAATTCATTATCCCTTATAATACATGAGTGATACTCAGAGTTCCCTGTATAACTCAGCCTGCAGCCTTGTGTCTTTATATGGTCACAGAACAACCCCTCGGTGACTTCTAATATCCTTATCATTTACAGTAGGGGGTATATTATCCCTTATAATACACGAGTGATACTCAGAGTTCCCTGTATAACTCAGCCTGCAGCCTTGTGCCTTTATATGGTCACAGAACAACCCCTCAGTGACTTCTAATATCCTTATCATTTACAGTAGGGGGTACATTATCCCTTATAATACATGAGTGATACTCAGAGTTCCCTGTATAACTCAGCCTGCAGTCTTGTGCCTTTATATGGTCACAGAACAACCCCTCAGTGACTTCTAATATCCTTATCATTTACAGTAGGGGGTACATTATCCCTTATAATACATGAGTGATACTCAGAGTTCCCTGTATAACTCAGCCTGCAGTCTTGTGCCTTTATATGGTCACAGAACAACCCCTCAGTGACTTCTAATATCCTTATCATTTACAGTAGGGGGTACATTATCCCTTATAATACATGAGTGATACTCAGAGTTCCCTGTATAACTCAGCCTGCAGCCTTGTGCCTTTATATGGTCACAGACCCCTCAGTGACTTCTAATATCCTTATCATTTACAGTAGGGGGTATATTATCCCTTATAATACATGAGTGATACTCAGAGTTCCCGGTATAACTCAGCCTGCAGCCTTGTGCCTTTATATGGTCACAGAACAACCCCTCAGTGACTTCTAATATCCTTATCATTTACAGTAGGGGGTACATTATCCCTTATAATACACGAGTGATACTCAGAGTTCCCTGTATAACTCAGCCTGCAGCCTTGTGCCTTTATATGGTCACAGAACAACCCCTCAGTGACTTCTAATATCCTTATCATTTACAGTAGGGGGTACATTAGCCCTTATAATACATTAGTGATACTCAGAGTTCCCTGTATAACTCAGCCTGCAGCCTTGTGTCTTTATATGGTCACAGAACAGCCCCTCAGTGACTTCTAATATCCTTATCATTTACAGTAGGGGGTACATTATCCCTTATAATACATGAGTGATACTCAGAGTTCCCTGTATAACTCAGCCTGCAGCCTTGTGCCTTTATATGGTCACAGAACAACCCCTCAGTGACTTCTAATATCCTTATCATTTACAGTAGAGGGTACATTATCCCTTATAATACATGAGTGATACTCAGAGTTCCTGTATAACTCAGCCTGCAGCCTTGTGCCTTTATATGGTCGCAGAACAACCCCTCAGTGACTTCTAATATCCTTATCATTTACAGTAGGGGGTACATTATCCCTTATAATACATGAGTGATACTCTAGTTCCCTGTATAACTCAGCCTGCAGCCTTGTGCCTTTATATGGTCACAGAACAACCCCTCAGTGACTTCTAATATCCTTATCATTTACAGTAGGGGGTACATTATCCCTTATAATACATGAGTGATACTCAGAGTTCCCTGTATAACTCAGCCTGCAGCCTTGTGCCTTTATATGGTCACAGAACAACCCCTCAATGACTTCTAATATCCTTATCATTTACAGTAGGGGGTACATTATCCAATTAGTAATAAAAATACATCAAATTATACACCCTCCAATTTCTCTGTGTGGAGCATTGGGTTGTGTTTGCTCTCTCCTGTTACTGGAAGGAATCTCCCCCCCTGAACAAACACAGCAACATTGTGTCAGGTCACACCAAAGTGCTGCCTGAATACTGCACATCTGCTTGTGTGTCTGTGTGTGAGTGTGTAAATGTGCGTGTGTGTTAGTGTGTGGATTTGTTACTGTGTGTTTAAGTGAGTGTGTGTGTTTGTGTAAGTGTGTAAGACTGCAAGTGTGTAAGTGAATGTGTGAGTGTGTAAGTGTGTGTGTAAGTGAGTGTGTTAGTGTGTGAGTGTGTTAGTGTATGTGTGTAAGTGTGCGAGTGTGTAAGTGTGTGTATGTGTAAGTGTGTGTTTAAGTGTTTAAGAGTTTGAGTGTGTCTGTGTGTAAGTGTGCGAGTATGTAAGTATGTGAGTGTGTAAGTGTGTGTGTGAGTTTGTAAGTGTGTAAGAGTGTGAGTGTGTAAGTATGAGAGTGTGTAAGTGTGTGAGTGAATGTGTTAGTGTGTGTGTAAGTGATTGTGTTAGTGTGTGTGTGAGTATGTTAGTGTGTGAGTGTGTTAGTGTATGTGTTAGTTTGTAAGTGTGTGAGTGTGTAAGTGTGTGTTTAAGTGTTTAAGAGTGTGAATGTGTCTATGTGTGAGTGTGTCTGTGTGTGTAAGTGTGAGTGTGTCTGGGTGTAAGTATGTGAGTGTGTGAGTGTTAGTGTGTGAGTGTGTTTTAGTGTGTAAGTGTGTGTGTGTAAAAGTGTGAGTGTATAAGTGTGAGTGTGTGTTTAAGAGTGTGAGTGTGTTTGTGTGAGTGTTTCTCTGTGTGTGTAAGTGTCTCTGTGTGTAAGTGTGCGAGTGTGTAAGTATGTGAGTGTTTAAGTGTTTGTGTAAGTGTGCGAGTATGTAAGTGTGTGAGTGAGTGATTGTGTAAGTGTGTGTGTGTGTAAGTGAGTGAGTGTGTAAGTGAGTGTGTAAGTGAGTGTGTAAGTGAGTGTGTAAGTGAGTGAGTGTGTAAGTGAGTGTGTAAGTGAGTGTGTAAGTGAGTGAGGAGACACTGGGGAGTCGCTTGCTTTACACAGATGGATATTTATTTACATTGCTGGGGTGGGGTTAGTGGAGGGAGTTGATTTAAGTCTGTAGATCAGTTAAATATTTACTCTGGGGCAAATCCCAAATCTCCCTATAAGGATAAATCCTTGTGTCTCCTACTGACTTTCTTCCTTCCCAAATCCTCACATGTCCCCCCCCCCCCCCGCAGGCAAATTCCCAAATCAGCCCCAACTCTCATCATATTCCTTTATAGGTGGTGGGACCCTGTAGGTAGGACTGACTTTGTTGCTTCTCAGTCACATGTTTATTAAGTTAATGTCACACAAGAAATAGATGTTAAATATAACAAAGTACATTTTCTCATAAATCAATAACTAAGTCATATTTCCCAAAGAACAGAATGTTATCAATTCATGGATGTAGATCCTCATGGGACAACAAAAGTAGATCCCCCATTAGTAAAGTGTCAGCTCTTGTGATATAACTGGGGGGCTCAGGGAGAATAAAACATGTTGCTCTATAATAAATAAATAGTCCCAGTAATTAATGTGTTAATGAGTCACTAATAAGTTCATTGGGGGCAGTGAATTTGCCCTGAGTTTAACCCTCACCCACCTGCCCCTGTCACACAGGCTCCGCCTCCAGACAAGTCACAGCAGATTTACAGCATTTCCAGTAATTACACAACATTCACTTACACCATTTACGTAACTCGCTCGACACTCGGGGCCCCCCTTTGGGTGACAATCTAATTGGCCCCAGAGCAGTAGTTGCCCCTCCCCCCTCTGATGAATTGTATAACCTCCCAGTGCCTGGGGAATCTGCACAAATAAGGGGCCCATATATGTAAATATATAAGTATATAGTGATGATTTCTGGGGGTTGTGTTCCCCAATGAACCTAAAGAAGGGGCCCCACCTCTTATAACCCCTCCAGCTTTATAGTTCTGCCCAAGGGTCAGTAGCTCAGGTTCTTAGTGTTACTGTATTGTGTCTTTTTTGTTTTATAATTGTGTGTGTGTCTGTGTTTGTGTGTGTGTGTCTGGGGGTTCTAGTTCTGCTACACCCTGCAGTAGGTCATTAATAGAATGATGGAGCAAAGTGCAGACAAGTATCACCGCCCAGTCTCTAGTTGTGGAGCATCTGGGCTGCTGGAATGTGAAGTGTCTGGATTGGGAAATGTTAAACAGGGGCTTGGTGTCGGGTGATGTTAAAGGGGAACTGCACCCAATTACTCAACTAAAAAAACTGAATTCTTTTCAACTTTCCAAAGTTTATATCTAAAACACATGCAGTGACGTATTATTTGTACATGTAATCACCAGCAGTATTTGCCTGCCCGTTTCTATTTGTTGCACTGCTGGTTCTGGCTGCTGAAGCAATGTCGCCGGTTGATTAACAGGCCTGTGAGGAAGACATGCAAGACATCGAGGCAACAGAGAACAGAAATAATATTCATAAAAAAAAATAAATGTAAAAACGAAGGCCAACTGCAAAGCTGCTTAAACTAAAACTTTAGGATTATTTTTAACTTGCCCTTTAAACAGCACAGACCCCCTCATAGGAAATCAGGAATTTAGCATTGGCCCCACTGGTGTTGTGTGTTATTTATGGGGCCCTTTCCAACACTGAATGTAGCGCTGGGGCCCAGTTTAAATATTTACACAAGGTTGTGTATAAAGATGGAGTTTCTTGGTGCCACGGTATCAGCCAGAGGCCAGTGTGGGAGATAATCAAGAGCCAATAAATCCCCCGGTTTCCTCTTTCTCTGATAAGTAGCCGGCCCCCTCCCACAATCTTTCCACTGACACCCCCCCCTCCTGGTCACCTTCAAATTAACTTTTAGTCTGATGAAGAGACTTTCATTTGAAAAAATGAAAAAAGAGCCCAAATAATTGAAAAACTATAAAAAAGAAAAAACAAAGACCAATTGAAAAGTTGCTTAGAATTAGCCACATACTTAACTATAAATCCCACAGCCCCAGACATACAACCCAGATGCAGCCTCACCCACACCGGCAGCGACTGACAAATTCTATATAAAATTGTGCCCGTGTGCCAACTGTAACTGCTAAAGATGTGCCCCGAGGAGGAATGGGCATAGCCAGGGCACGGCTCACATGGTGCCAAGGTTTCCTTTCCTGTGGGAACTTGCTGCCAGTTAGGGCCGGTCCCACTGCAGATGACATTCTCATGGAGTCATTTAATAGGCTGCATGTAGTTCTGACTCAGTACTCATTTAAACAATATAAATTCCAGTTAAACTGTGATCTCAGGAAGGAGCTGCCAGGCCAGTAATTGTTTCTCCTGATATGTCCAGTGGTTGCCCAAGGACAAGTTAAATGGGTTTCTCTTTTATTGTGCTTGAGGCAGGAAGAAGCGGATGTGCCAGCTACATTTTGTGTGCAGTGACAACCAGCAGTGCTTTGTATATAAGGGTGTGTATCTGATCCAGGTCACTGTACATAAAGATAAAGCTCATTTGTCACTGCTCCGGGTGCAAGTGCTAGAGCAATAATGGCTGAAGAATTGCGCCCTCTTGGGGCAAATGACCATATCCCTTCTGCCCGGGGTGAAATGTGTGTATTTATACAATATACAATGATTTATTTGATAATTTATACAATTTATCATTTTCTGACATGTGACTCTCATCTGTTTGCTCCCGTAGAAAAGGAGCGGCGTCTGCGGGCGAATGACCGGGAGTACAACCTGAAATTCAAGTATGCGGTAAGATGATTGGCTGGAGGGCTATGTTGTTGATTGGTCCATCATACTCTGTGTTCATTGGTCCATCATACTGTGTGTTCATTGGTCCATCACACTGTGTGTTCATTGGTCCATCATACTGTGTGTTCATTGGTCCATCATACTGTGTGTTCATTGAGCCAATGCATTGTGGGAGGCCATGTTAATCTGCCCTTGGCATGAGGCATCATACACCCTCAGTATGGCCAATGAAATACCAAAAGCCTTGCCCAATCAATTAGTTTCTTGTGCCAGTAGCGCAGCCCATAATGTTCCATTAATAGTCCATTAAGATGAAGTTTGCCTTAGAATTAAAGAAGAAATACTGAGCAGGGACATGGTGTGGCCTGGGCACAATGTAGGTCTCTATAAAAAGATATTGCATAAAACAGCTCATATGTAAAACTCTGCTTCATGTAAATAAACCATTTTCATAATAATATACTTTTCTAGTAGTATGTGCCATTGGGTAATCATAAATAGAAAACTGCCATTTTAAAAAATAAGGGCCGCCCCCTGGAATCATATGATTCACGGTGCACACAAACAAACCATACTTGTTAGGTCACATGAGCCAATTAACAGACAGAGTTGTGTCTTTTGCTTCCACACTTCTTCCTGTTACAGTTAGAGCTGCAGTATTTCTGGTCAGATGATCTCTTCCTGTTACAATTAGAGCTGCAGTATTTCTGGTCAGGTGATCTCTTCCTGTTACAATTAGAGCTGCAGTATTTCTGGTCAGGTGATCTCTTCCTGTTACAGTTAGAGCTGCAGTATTTCTGGTCAGGTGATCTCTTCCTGGTACAGTTAGAGCTGCAGTATTTCTGGTCAGGTGATCTCTTCCTGTTACAGTTAGAGCTGCAGTATTTCTGGTCAGGTGATCTCTTCCTGTTACAGTAAGAGCTGCAGTATTTCTGGTCAGGTGATCTCTTCCTGTTACAGTTAGAGCTGCAGTATTTCTGGTCAGGTGATCTCTTCCTGTTACAGTAAGAGCTGCAGTATTTCTGGTCAGGTGATCTCTTCCTGTTACAGTTAGAGCTGCAGTATTTCTGGTCAGGTGATCTCTTCCTGTTACAGTTAGAGCTGCAGTATTTCTGGTCAGGTGATCTCTTCCTGTTACAGTAAGAGCTGCAGTATTTCTGGTCAGGTGATCTCTTCCTGTTACAGTTAGAGCTGCAGTATTTATGGTCAGGTGATCTCTTCCTGTTACAGTTAGAGCTGCAGTATTTCTGGTCAGGTGATCTCTTCCTGTTACAGTTAGAGCTGTAGTATTTATGGTCAGGTGATCTCTTCCTGTTACAGTTAGAGCTGCAGTATTTCTGGTCAGGTGATCTCTTCCTGTTACAGTTAGAGCTGTAGTATTTCTGGTCAGGTGATCTCTTCCTGTTACAGTTAGAGCTGCAGTATTTCTGGTCAGTTGATCTCTGAGGCAGCACACAGACCATCAGTAAATGGTGGCTCCAATATAATCTGTATGCAATCTGTACCCCCCCATCTGATCATTCTCCCTCATAAACCTTGTGTGTTCTGTGTGGTCTGGGAATCGGTGAGGGTCGCCCTCCCGAATCGAGTTTCCCCATATAACTGCCCATAGCCTGGCACCAGACTCTTGTGGGAAAAGAAACGGCCCCTGCCTTTAACCCATAATCTACCCAACTGTAACCCCCTGATATGGTCTCTTCCTTCTTAAGGATTTAACAGGGTCTTATTATTGATATTTAACCCTTTAATAGTCTCTCTCTACCAACGTTGAGCTCTTAAAGGGCTTGTTCACGACCCGCCCTCCCAGAGGTGCTTTAGAAGATAAAAACTTTACACTTCAGTATTAGAAAAATGGTAACAAATAGAAAATAGAAATTAATTGGAAAAAATCTTTATTTTCTGTGGATCTATCTGAAACCAACTGAACGGAAAAAAGTGTTGAACATCAAACAACCCCTGTAACAAGATCCATTGACCAGTCTTTAACCCATTTATATGGTCTCTGTCTCTGTCTCTCTGTCTCTCTGTCTCTCTCTTTCTCTCTCTCTCTCTCTCTCTCAGTGCTGGGACATCAGTCCAGTTACAAAAGAGACTCATTCCAGTTGTGCACGTTGCAATGCTGTGTGATGTGATGTGTGTTGTGCAATAAACCACAATGAGTTCCTTCCCATGTGACACTTCTCTGTATTGTCAGGAGTTGTGTTTGGGTTACTTGTCCTCCTCCTGAGCTGGTTTATTAGCAGAACTGGCGGTTCTCCTCTCCCACAAAATGTACAGCAAAATGAATATAACATGCCAGTCATTAATCCACTGGCTGCAGAATTCTCTGTATTCGGAGCAGTAAATGACACTTCACTTGCTCCTACGAACCAATCAGATATTATGGCTGCACTGTAGCGAGGGAAAGGCAACAGACTGGACAAGTAATATAAAGCAATGCCATCACTGTGGTAGTTCTACTGTCACCATCTTCTCTTGCAGTCTCTTTCCCAACTATCAACCTCTTGTCTAATATAGCCATACTGAACCTTCTTTCCCTACTGTCTCCATCTTAAATTATCTCCAGCTTGTCCCACAGTCGCCCAATTGCTCTGTTTTCACCATCTTACAGTACAATTGCCATCATGCCCTTCTGTATCCATCTTCCCAACTGTCTCCATCTTGCCATATTGTCTCCATTCATCCATAGGATCCAACGCCCAAAGAAAAACAAAGCAATGTGATATATGCAGTCCAGAGTAGCGATGAATGCACTGATCTATACATTGGGGAGACAAAACATCTTGCCATTCTGTCTCCATCTTGTCTTACTTTCTCCATCTTGCCCTACTGTCTCCATCTTGTCTTACTGTCTCCATCTTGTCCTAATGTCTCCATCTTGCCCTACTGTCTCCATCTTTTCCTACTGTCTCCATCTTTCCAACCTTCTCCATCTTGTCCTACTGTCTCCATCTTTCCCTACTGTCTCCATCTTGTCCTACTGTCTCCGTCTTGCCCTACAGTCTCCATCTTGCCCTACTGTCTCAATCTTGCCCTACTGTCTCCATCTTGCCCTACTGTCTCCATCTTGTCCTAATGTCTCCATCTTGCCTAACTGTCTCCATCTTGCTCTACTGTCTCCATCTTGCTCTACTGTCTTCATCTTGTCCTACTGTCTCCATCTTGTCCTACTGTCTCCATCATGTCTTACTGTCTCCATCTTGTCCTACTGTCTCCATCTGATCCTTCTGTCTCCATCTTGCTCTACTGTCTCCATCTTGCCCTACTGTCTCCATCTTATCCTAATGTCTCTATCTTGTCCTACTGTCTCCATCTTGCCCTACTGTTTCCATCTTGCCCTACTGTCTCCTTCTTGTCCTACTGTCTTCATCGTATCCTTCTGTCTTCATCTTGCTCTACTGTCTCCATCTTGCCCTACTGTCTCCATCATGTCCTACTGTCTCCGTCTTGCCCTACAGTCTCCATCTTGCCCTACTGTCTCCATCTTGCCCTACTGTCTCCATCTTGCCCTACTGTCTCCATCTTGTCCTATTGTCTCCATCTTGCCTTACTGTCTCCATCTTGACCTACTGTCTCCATCTTATACTACTGTCTTCATCTTATCCTTCTGTCTCCATCTTGCCCTACTGTCTTCATCTTGCCCTTCTGTCTCCATCTTGTCCTACTATCTCCATCTCATCCTTCTGTCTCCGTCTTGCTCTACTGTCTCCATCTTGGCCTACTGTCTCCATCTTTCCCTACTGTCTTCATTTGCTCTACTGTCTCCATCTTGCTCTACTGTCTCCATCTTGCTCTACTGTCGCCACCTTGCCCTACTGTCTCCATCTTGTCCTATTGTCTCCATCTTGCCCTACTGTCTCCATCTTGCTCTACTGTCTCCATCTTGCTCTACTGTCGCCACCTTGCCCTACTGTCTCCATCTTGTCCTATTGTCTCCATCTTGCCCTACTGTCTCCATCTTATACTACTGTCTTCATCTTGTCCTACTGTCTCCATCTTGACCTACTGTCTCCATCTTATACTACTGTCTTCATCTTATCCTTCTGTCTCCATCTTGCCCTACTGTCTCCATCTTATCCTACTGTCGCCATCTTGCCCTACTGTCTCCAACTTGTCCTACTGTCTCCATCTTGCCCTACTGGGTCGGGTTGTGGCTTTCTGACAGACATTATAGAATTGCAAAGAGCACTATGGGTAGAGGTTGGTTATGGCAGTGTGACCTGGGAATGTTGCAATGTGTTTGAGGACGTTGTTGATATGTAACCTTGTGTGGTCACTCAGCACGTAACGTTACCCGCCTCTTCCCCCGGCCGAACTTGCCAACAACACCTTGAATACTTGCACTTACTCCTAGTGTTTTGACTTGGGGCTACTGCTCCTGGTGTCAGGATACTGAGAGCACAAGAATTGCTGAAGGGGAACACTGATATATATGAAAGCTTTGTCCATATTGTATCTCTTGTACCTGTAGTAATATCTCCGTCCCACTACTATAGGTTTCATATCCCCACTGCTAATACAGTATATAATAATAATAATAATAATAATAATACAGCTGTGGGGCTAATAACTCCCCGATTGTTAACAGTGGCCCTGAGAGTAATTTTTTATCTTTTTTATTGCCAACATTTTCATAAATGTAAACCTAATTTAAAGTCAATGTTTTTGTTTTCAGACAAACGCCATCAAGACCTCCAAGTATAATTTCTTCACCTTTCTGCCCCTGAACCTCTTTGAGCAGTTTCAGCGAGTCGCCAACGCCTACTTTGTGTTCTTACTCATTCTACAGGTAATGTCCCAGCGTCTCCTTCTCTCCTTACTGGTACTGGGCCAAATAATTGACTCTTTCATATAAAATAGAATTGTCCAACATTTTAGCAATAGTTGTTTTACAGCTCCCATATCCCCATGTAGCTTACTATACCTGCTATCCCACAGTCACACTCCCTTCCCAGAGACTATTATCCACTGTTACTATAGACACCATCTCTCCCTACTATACCTGCTATCCCACAGTCACACTCCCTTCCCAGAGTCCATTATCCAGTGTTACTATAGACACCATCTCTCCCTACTATACCTGCTATCCCACAGTCACACTCCCTTCCCAGAGACTATTATCCACTGTTACTATAGACACCATCTCTCCCTACTATACCTGCTATCCCACAGTCACACTCCCTTCCCAGAGTCCATTATCCAGTGTTACTATAGACACCATCTCTCCCTACTATACCTGCTATCCCACAGTCACACTCCCTTCCCAGAGACTATTATCCACTGTTACTATAGACACCATCTCTCCCTACTATACCTGCTATCCCACAGTCACACTCCCTTCCCAGAGACTATTATCCACTGTTACTATAGACACCATCTCTCCCTACTATACCTGCTATCCCACAGTCACACTCCCTTCCCAGAGTCCATTATCCAGTGTTACTATAGACACCATCTCTCCCTACTATACCTGCTATCCCACAGTCACACTCCCTTCCCAGAGTCCATTATCCAGTGTTACTATAGACACCATCTCTCCCTACTATACCTGCTATCCCACAGTCACACTCCCTTCCCAGAGACTATTATCCCACTGTAGTAGTATAGTACAGGCACCATCTTTTGCTAATATGAGTATCTGCTAGCCCACATACAGTAAAAGCAGTAGTATAACACGGCAGTACTGATAGTAGCAGGGTACAGACATTCCATTATGTAAGAGTACACGCTATACAGTTTATCACAGTAAAGGAGGAAGTTTATTTTGCTGTTGGACAGTGACAGGAAGAGGAGAAATTGTTGGGCAATAGAACTGACTAATTATAGTGAGTAAAAGGTTTTCTATATAAATGGAAGTAAAAGAAAGTGACCAGGAGGGCCCTGGCATTGTGTGTTTATCAGGCGAGTGAGCCCTACAAATGGTGTTACCTGATAAAATAACAATTTGCCAGTCATTTGTGTAACTGGTAGATACAAGGTGATTCATGTAATACAAGGTGCAAACTTGCTACTAGTCTAATAACCCAGCGTAGCCAATCAGTGGGTTTGTATTTATTTATTGTTGGGTTTTGTATATTTGAATATGGTTATTTTTTATTCAGGTGGCACCTAATTTGTCTCTTCTCCCCACAGCTCATCCCCCAGGTCTCCTCCCTGTCCTGGTTCACTACAGTTGTGCCCCTGGTGCTGGTATTGGCCGTATCCGCTGTGAAAGATGCTACGGACGACTTTGTAAGTGTCAGCTCAGCAGCCCAGCTCCATCATGTCATGTTATTTATGATAGAACTCGCCCGGTATCCTGGTGCCCCAGTGAGAGGGTTCAGTGGGGGCAAAGCCGTATTCAATGCATTTTCTGTAAATCTCTGTGACCCCTAATTATGAACCCCTTCTCCCTCTCATTTCAGTATCGGCACAAAAGTGACAATCAGGTCAACAACCGAACGGTGCAGGTGCTCAGCAACGGGAAGTAAGTGGTTAAATGTTCATGTATTCAGCTGAACTTGGTCTCGCTTTGCTGCAGTGTTGGAAATGTTATGTAGCTTCATACAGTATATTGGTATCTCAGAGAGTAAAGGGGAAACTCTATAAGAAGAAATTAGCAGTGTCAGGCAGGAAGAAAGTAGGTACAGGCCTGGGATCTGTTATTTGGAAAACCTTTTATCCAGAAAGCTCCAAATTACAGAAAGCCCGTCTCCCATAGACTCCATTTATCCAAATAATACACATTTTAGAAAATGATTTCTAATATTAATTAGTAATATTAAAACAGTCGCTTGTACTTGATCCCAACTAAGATATAATTAATCCTTATTGGAAGCAAAACCAGCCTATTGGTTTTATTTCATGTTTATATGATTTTTAGCAGACTTAAAGGGGTTGTTTACTTTAAATTAACTGTTAGTATGATGTAGAGAGTGATATGCTGAGGAAATTTGCAATCAGTTTAAATTTTTTTTATTATTTGTGATATTTGAGTCATTTAGCTTTTTATTCAGCAGCTCTCCAGGTTGTAATTTCAGCCATCTGGTTGCTAGGGTCCAATGTACCCCGGCAACCATGCACTGATGTGAATAAGAGACGGGAATATGAATAGGAGAGGCCTGAATAGAAAAATGAGGAATAAAAAATAACAATACATTTGTAGCCTTTCAGAGCATTTGTTTTTTAAATGGGGTCAGTGACCCCCATTTGAAAGCTGGAAAGAGTCAGAAGAAGAAGGCAAATCATCCAAACACTATGATAAAATGAAGACCAGTTGAAAAGTTGCTAATGAGCCATTCTATTACATACTAAAGGTTAACGTAAAGGTGAACCGCTCCTTTAAGGTATGAAGATCCAAATTACGGAAAGATCTCTTATCCCTGAGCTTTCTGGATAACAGGTCCCATACCTGTACAAGAATCACTTAGCAGCTTCATTTACAGTAACCATATAACATTACCTCCCCTGTAGATAAATTCTCATTCTCTCTACTTCCTGCTCTTGGGCTGTTTTCTTTCCCATGGTCAAAAAAAGGGGTGGGGCTTGGGATATTGTATTCATTAACTATGGGGCTCTTGGGTTATGCGGAAAGGGTGTCACATTGGTAACATTTGGGCATCCCCCTCGTGTACCCACTTATTGTGATTCAGTAGGTGCAAGTAGTTTGGGCCTGGAGACCCACAGCCCTTTCACCTCATCATTTATTGAGCAACACAAAGTGTTTGGTGCCAACTGCCAGTTACTGTATGTCAGAGGGCATTGCAGGTTGGTTGCACCATTTTTGGGCACAATATGTCACTCTCACATGTTCCTGCTCCCCGTAGGTTTACGAATGAAAAATGGATGAACATCCAAGTGGGAGACATCATAAAGCTGGAGAATAACAACTTTGTCACGGTGAGTTTGTGTCCAAGTCAGAGAGGTGCATAATGAAGCCCTGGGGAGCTCCATAGGGAACCTTCTCTTTTAATTTAATTGGCTGGGAACTGCCATAGGGGAGGAGTCTCATGTCAGGTAACTGTAGTGATTGGAGGTTTATAATTATACAGGTTTGTATGAAAATCCTGAGTCCCTCCTGTTATTTCCTCTGCCCAATCAGTTATTATTTCCCCATTCAGTTCCTTGGGGCCCTGGTGAAAGTCTTCTTCTCTGGGTGGGACAGGGTAACTGGGATTAGTAGTGACATAGGCTGGAGTCTCTGGAGATTACAATCTGGGCACCTTGTGAGTATTTTGCTTAATCAGTTAACTCAATATAATATGAGCAATGGCCAACATTCCCTTAGGTCAGTGCCGTCCAACTTCTGTGGTACTGAGGGCTGGAATTTTTCTGGCCTACGTGGTGGGGGGGCCGATAATGGAAGCCAGTGTTGACCACTCCCAATTTTTTTCCTTTAAACCACACCCATGTTACCCACATTAATTGAGGTAACACACCAAATAACCAATTGGTTGGTGCTCACTGCAGGGATATTACTCATCACTCATATGTGAAAAAAGTTATTTACCCTTAAATCCATATGTCTCCTCCTCCCCTACGGATAACACAGCACCCCCAGCACATGTTTAATTGCCTTGGGGACCCCCTAACAAGTATGTCCAAATGCTTACAAACCCCCACCAGACTCACATCCCACAGACAAGAGTATGTTACACACAGGGAGTATAGGGCAAGGTCGGCAGACAGACTTTCATTTCCGCCAGTTGGGCAGCACTACTTTAGTTAATGGGAAGTAGAAGTAGAAGGCGACTCTCCATTGCCCATTTCTTCTGGTGTTTCATGGCTCTCTTGTATTTAGGCAGATCTGCTGCTTCTGTCCAGCAGTGAACCCAATGGGCTGATCTACATAGAGACGGCAGAGCTGGATGGGTAAGTCACATGTTTTGCCTGTATATAAAGACCTCCGTTACCCTATCTCTTCCCTCTCTTGCCCCTCTGAGTATCTCACACTCCTTCCTCTGTGTCCTCACAGCTGTCTCTTTAATTCAATCCCTGCCCCTCATGTACCCTCTGCCCCCTGCATGCCCTCACCCACAGTAGTAACATATATATATATATATTCAGTGGGTACAGTATCCACCACACATATTTGTATATAGATACCTCTTCTTTCAGGGAAACCAACCTCAAAGTGAAGCAGTCGCTGACTGTGACCGGGGACCTTGGAGAAAACCTGGAGCAGCTCTCACGGTTTGATGGTAAATTTATCTCTTCATTTCATTCCCTGTCCCACTATTGATGGGGCGTCCAACATTCAGCCCTTCAGAACTTGCTGATGGTGGAGCTCACTGCTTTAATTTACTAACCCTAGGGTAACCATGGGAATAAAGTCTTAAGGGGATCCATGGGCTGTATGCATGGAGCCACCATGTGCCTATAGATTTGTATACCCCACCATCCTTCATGGACGTAGCACAGAATTCATGACAACTGGTTTAGAGACAGTGGGCAATTATCCATTGGTGAAAACACAATTAAGAACTTAGAAGAGACCAGAAGTAGTTGGTGGAAGACAGTGAAACAGCTCAGTAGACATTAGGGCTGGTCTGAAGAGGATCTATTATTATTAATATGGAAGATGAGATTGGCCAGGATTAGAGAGGTACAGAATCGTGGAATCTTGTTTTGGATTTAGAGAGTAGGTTTGGAGAAAATCATTTCTGTTAATAGAATACAGGAGTCTGGGCAGCTGGTGGGATAACCCATTCCTGGTGGCTCAAGGGCTCAGACACTGACATATATTCAATTATACAATTATATGATTTCCTCACTCTTGTGCCTATAGGGGAAGTTGTCTGTGAGGCTCCAAATAACAAGCTGGACACCTTTACTGGGACCCTGACGTACCAAGAGGAGAAATACTCGCTGGACAATGGGAAGATCCTGCTGCGAGGCTGCACTCTAAGGAACACAGACTGGTGCTTTGGCATGGTGGTATTCGCAGGTCAGGAGGGGAACGGTTAATAAAGTGTCACTTTTGCATGGGGATATGCCCAGGTTCCAGGAGAGGGGGTGAAATCAGGGGCTTTGTGGGATTTCTGGGAGCAAATCTATTTAGTTGAGCCTCGGCATGATGATATTCACTGCTACAGAAAAGTGGGTTTGTGGGATTTATGATGCAAATCATTTAGTGGTGCTTTAGTATGATCAAGAGGGGGATCAATAGTGGGGAATGGTATTTGGAAAGTGCCTGGACCTCTTGCTTACATGACCCATCCTGTGAATTTTAAACCAGGCCCTGACACCAAACTCATGCAGAACAGTGGCAGAACCACCCTGAAACGGACCAGCATAGATCGGCTCATGAATATCCTGGTTCTGTGGGTGAGTACCACGATTCACTGGTAGGACATCACTACAGGGTGGGATGATTATGATATGTCATATCTAGTGATGGATTTGAAACAAGAATGGCCTCCCTGAAATTGAAATGGCTTGTTCCCAGGGACCCGGACTATAGAGAACACTTCAGAATTCTAAACATTTAACCAGTTTTGATCATTTGTATGAGAAGAATTGGACAGATATCATCCAGATCACCAATCCCTCGATATCTACTCTTATTATTATTGTAACACCATTTCTTCTGTGTTTCCTGTGCCCAGATATTTGTGTTCCTGGCTGTCATGTGCATCATTTTGGCCATAGGAAATGGCATTTGGGAGTCAAATCAAGGCTACTACTTCCAGGTCTACCTCCCATGGCCTGAAGGTGTGACCAACGCAGCCTTCTCCGGTTTTCTGATGTTCTGGTCCTATGTCATCATACTGAACACTGTGGTGCCAATCTCTCTTTATGTCAGGTAATGGAATGTATGGGACTTTGTTTATCTTCAAAAGAACCCACCTGCCTGTGTGTGGGGCCAACACAACTACCTCCTCAATCAAACACTTGGGCTTAGTCAGATTCCAAGCATGAAAGTTGTAAAATCCTATTGGGTTTGGACCCAGCCTGTTTGCAATAGGCCCTATGGGATCAGATCATTTGTCACACAATTGGATCAGGACAAGTTGGCCTACAATTTGGGTGGACAATAGTGATAACATTATTGCAGGGGTATCTTATAGACATCTACTTTTAAAAACATGTTAAATGGCTAAATTCCTTAAAGTTTTTCTAATTTTTTTGCCTTCTGCTGTCCTCCCTTTTATGACCTTTCAGCGTTGAGATCATACGACTGGGCAACAGCTACTACATCAACTGGGACCGTAAAATGTACTACCCTAAAAAGGACACCCCGGCCGAGGCTCGTACCACCACCCTCAATGAGGAACTTGGCCAGATCAAGTACATCTTTTCAGATAAGACTGGCACTCTCACCCAGAACATCATGACTTTCAACAAGTGCTCCATCAATGGCAACTCATACGGTATGTACCAGGACACGGCTAGGGGGCGCTATCCTTTGCAAGAACATGGTAAACTGACAGCGGGTGTTGTCTCTTTCAGGAGATGTATTTGACTATGCAGGAAACAGACTGGAGGTTAATGAGGTGGGTTCTCTCTATAAATGGTGGGATGTGGCATTTTGATTGTTTGGTCTAATAATATTATCATGAAATTGAAGTTCAAAATTAAAAATAAAGGAGAAAGAGGTTTTAGTTTAACAAGCGGGGTTTTTATTTTCAGCACACAGAGAAGGTGGATTTTTCTTTCAACCCACTGGCAGACCCTAAGTTTGCATTCCATGATCATCGTTTGGTGGAATCCGTGAAATTGGGAGAGACCGCAACGCACGAGTTCTTCCGCCTGCTTGCCTTATGCCACACGGCAATGTCAGAGGAAAAGAAACCCGGTGAGTGGGGGGTGCATGAAAAGGGCAAGTTATACAAGGGCTAGGGGATTGCTAAAATAAATCAGGCTATCGCAGTCAACTTTCTATTGTCCTAAAGATGTCCAGTATGGAAAGGACCTACCTACAGTTTTGAGTCCCTACAGGGTGGATAATAATTCTACTCAGGTCCTAGTACTATTTTTAATAACCCAAAGCCCTCAGGCAATAAGTAGGAGCTCTGCAGTGATGGTGGATCCAATAACTCTAGTGGTTCCTTCCCCTAACTACTGCTTTTCCCCCCAGGTGAGTTGGTATATCAGGCTCAATCTCCAGATGAAGGAGCGTTGGTTACAGCCGCCAGGAATTTCGGATTTGTGTTTCGCACCCGTACCCCAGAGACTATCACAGCGGTGGAGATGGGAGAGACCAAAGTGTATGAGCTGCAGGCCATCCTCGACTTTAACAACGACCGCAAGAGAATGTCTGTGATTGGTGAGAATCCAGCTGGGCAAAGGAAAATCCTCTCTTTCCCCTAAATCTCAACCTGCCCTGCACTCTACTGCATCAACCAAAACCACTTCTGCTCTGCATGTTGTGTATCTTCTGCTTAACAACAAACATCCATCTCACCACACACAACACTCACACCACTTACACCAGCTTTTCTCTCTGTACTTTCTGTCTCTCCAACAAAAATGTTCCCTCAGTATCTGTGACATGTAACTCACACTGTATATCCTGGGCCATGGTCTACACCTTTAATTGCATTCCTGTTGTCCTTAAAGACAAGAGAGATCTGCATAGTAGTTTATTAATCTCTGGAGGGGAACCGCCATAAATTCTCTGATAGAGGGAATCTCGTAAACAATTCAAATGCATAAGTGACCTCTGTTGACAAGCTGGTGGACTAAATATATCTTTTGGACAAAGCAATTTTCATATGTAGCATAAGCATTTTTTGGTAATATTGACTTTGGAGTAATTTTTCCTCATTTGGTCTCACAGGTGGTGATTTGGTCCACACTCAATGGACATTTCAAACCTGAATTAGATATCAGGTCATTATTTTACAACCATTAAGATGCCTACTTGGTCTGGAGTGGCTCAGCTGGAAGCCCTTATTGGCCTGCATATGGCTAGCTTTAGTCTACTCATGGAAAGAAGCCTCGTGCCTCTGACCAATTTGAGGTCTTTCTTTGCTTTTTTTATTTTTTAGTCATGGAAATATTTTGGGTAAACACAGGAACAGTTCAGATACAATCATGAATACAGGCAACCTGGAAGAATCTGCAGGGTTGAAATAATCTCTGCTGCTTAAGGAGGTATTTCCTGCCTCGAAATCAGTCACTGCTCTAGATAGTGATGTCCCAATAGTCTCCAGACTTAACATAAACAGTAGTTTGGAGGAGATAAGTTAAGGGCTCATTCATCCACTGCTTTTGTGATGAGTAAGTCTACTTGGAATAAAACCAAGGTCCTTCACGCTTCCCAACTTATGGGAAATGGACACCCAGGTTTAGAATTCTTATTCTTAGAATGTCCAGCTCCTTGGCTGTTCTCTATTGTAAAACCAAGTGAGCACTTGTGCAATGAATTGGAACTAAGACTGAGGGACAGGCCCCACCTCAATGATGCTCTTGTAGCTAAATGGAAGCCAAGCCCAGCAACAATGTTCCAGCATTAATGGGAATCTTCTCAGAAGACTAGAGGATGTTCTAGCAGCAAAGGGAGAGACACCTTCATACTAATCCCCTTGGTTTGGGAATATGATGTTGGGCATGTCATACTCTTTGGCCATTGTAAACATGTATTGGCCACTGTAGTGTAATCACTACGCTACATGTCATATTGGTGTTTGTCTGTTTCTGAATTCAGCTTCTTCTTACAGTGAAAAGCCCTGATGGACGCCTGACCCTTTACTGTAAGGGGGCTGATACCATAGTCTACGAGCTCCTTGATCAGTCCAGTGAGGACCTAAAGGAGACCACCACCGAGCACCTAAATGTACGTCCCATGGCTCTGACACTTATGGATGTATTGTATAAATATAGGTAGTTCTCCTTTAATTTAGGATAATGTAGATTAAGGCATTTTTAACTTCTTTTTACTTTTATTTCCTGCAGCTATCCCAATTTACATTGCTTCCTAAATTCTAGGCTCTCTGCCTTCAGCAGTCAGGCCAGTACTTAAATACCAGAATGAAGAATGGGCAGTTAGTCTTGTATTCCCTGCCCAGATATATATTTATACTCAGCCCTGCTAACTGATTGTTTGCTCTTCTGTCTGTGTGTAGGAATTTGCCGGTGAAGGTCTACGTACACTAGTCCTGGCCTATAAGGAACTAGACCCAGTCTACTTTCAGGACTGGAAGCAGCGACACCATGAAGCCAGCACATCTCTTGAGGACCGTGAGGAGAAACTGGCTAAACTGTATGAAGAGATTGAAAAGGACCTGAAGGTTAGTGCTTGGGATCTTGAATGTTGGCCAGATGGAGAAAGACTTAAAAGTTAGTGTGAAGGAATAGATTAAGGTGGATCTCAGTGTTGGTGCATGGGAAGGGATCTTGGTGCATAGGATTAAGAAGAAGTTGAAAGTTGATGTGTAGCAGGATCTTAGTTTTTGCAGAGATCAAGGCAGACCTGAAGGTTGGTGTATGGAATGGGCTCTTGGGTTTACACCTGTCTACTGTTCACACTGTACAGTCTTTGGTGGTTTTATAGTCCATATATCTCTGCTGTGTTTCTGGTTTTTATCTATATCCATAAATATTCCTTGGCTCCCTCTTGTATTTATAGGAACTGATAACTGTCCCACAAAATGACAAGAATCACATGACCATTGGACTGTATTCTTTACATAGCTGCCTAGTGCCAGTGTTTTCCCTCTGTACAAAACAAAATCAAACATGAACTGTCAATTATCTAGAACCTTAAGTGGCTTCCATAGTGCTTCCCTATTATTATAAAGCAGAGCACTGGGAATGTCTGTAGTTGAACTCTGTTGCCTTATGAATTTAGCAACCAAATAAAACTTTCTCTTGTTTCTGTGAAGCTGCTCGGAGCCTCTGCCATAGAAGATAAACTGCAAGATGGAGTCCCCCAGACCATAGAGACACTAAGCAAGGCCAACATTAAGATATGGGTGCTCACTGGGGACAAACAAGGTGAATTATTATGTATTTTCTGATTTTATGCACGCAACATTGTTTCTCTGTATATATTTATACATATAGGTTGGGGCTGCCATATTGTACTGTATGCATGTTTAAACAGGGATAACAGAATAAAATAGTTAGAAGGTCAATATCTTTGACAGATGCTTGTTTAGGATGCAGAGAATTATAGTTCACAGTAGCTGTGACATTAAGGTCTATGTACTACAGTATATATAGGGGTATAAGTGCTTGGAATTCTGTGTTCAGTCACCTGTCATCCCCACCCTCTGCCTGGGCTTTGGAAGGAATATTGGTAACACACAG
The DNA here is from genome assembly GCF_017654675.1 of Xenopus laevis. Lineage (NCBI taxonomy): Eukaryota > Metazoa > Chordata > Amphibia > Anura > Pipidae > Xenopus > Xenopus laevis. Next base: position 231,057,365 of record NC_054371.1, read on the forward strand.
GAACCAACTGTCCTCTAACCCATGGATGTTCCTTCCTGTAGAGACTGCGGAGAACATTGGCTATGCGTGTAACATGCTGCAGGACGAGATGAAAGAGGTGTTTGTCATTAAGGGCTGCAGTCCAGAGGAGGTCCTGGAGGAGCTCAGGTACAGATCCAGGAGGCTCAACAAGGGTCCAGGAACATGGTTCTGATGCATATACCAAAGTAACTGAGGTTTAAAAAGTCAATCAGGTTCAACCCATCTCTTCCAGCTAGCAGTTGATACACATGAAGCCATCTATGGACCTTGCAATGGAGAATGTTTCAAGTAGAGCAGAAGCCAACCATAGACCAAACCCTAGATTTCTAAGGAAAAGAACCTGCCATTTACCGCTCCCAAGCAGTAGGAGGTGCCGGTACAGTCTGATTGTATTTACTCACCTTTGCCTTTCAGGTCTGCGAGGATGAAGATGAACCCTGAGAGTTTTTCAGAGAGCAATGAAGTAAATGTTCATCTTCAAAAAAAGTCTAAAAAATCCAAAATCATTCCCGATGATGAGCTGACGGGGAACGACAGATTTGGGATCCTCATCAACGGACACAGTCTGGTATGTCCCTGGGAGTCATTGGTCAGACCTCACTTGTAACACATTAGGTGCATGGGATCATGAGCTGATAATCCTAAAGGCTGTTAGCAGATGATAGGGCTCCTTTACAAACAGAAGGTGCATCACAAGCTGAACGACAAGGTGATGCCCATGTTCTTCCCCTTTTCAAGTAGGAGCAACTTGTGGCCAACTGTGCACAAATGTGCATATCTGGCTGGAGCAGTGGCCCTGTATTTTGGGAAATAATGTTACTGTAGCAATGTTTCCCAACCAGCAGTTGCATAAATAAATGCATGCAGGTACTTCAGTGGGGGATGTTGTAAGCTGCATGTTAGAAATGGCCTGTCTTTAATCTCAATGGTCTCTTCATGACCCACAGGCCTTCGCCCTGGAAGAGAGCCTGGAAATCGAGCTGCTTAGAACGGCCTGTATGTGTAACGCTGTGATCTGCTGCCGGGTCACCCCCCTCCAGAAGGCTCAGGTGGTCCAGCTGGTGAAGAAGTACAAGAAGGCAGTAACGTTGGCCATTGGGGATGGAGCTAATGATGTGAGCATGATCAAAAGTAAGTTTCGAGGGCGGTGCACTGAGCTGGGAAAGGGATTTAAGGGAGGACATTGGTTATAGGAAAGTAATAGCCCATCATATATGCCGCCATTTTTACACACTTCCAAAAAGTGGCTGAGATCTGCATCACATATGGAACTGGCAGACAATGGGAACTGATAGCCCCGGGTACCAACACCAATAACCTGGACAACTCACCTGCTTCTCCTTTCCAGCGGCACACATAGGAGTTGGCATCAGCGGGCAGGAGGGCATGCAGGCTGTACTGTCCAGTGATTTCTCCTTTGCCCAGTTCCGGTACCTGCAACGACTCCTTCTGGTCCATGGGCGCTGGTCGTACATCCGCATGTGTCGATTCTTGAGTTACTTCTTCTATAAGAACTTCACCTTCACGCTGGTCCATTTCTGGTACGGCTTCTTCTGCGGCTTCTCTGCCCAGGTAAGTGGCGGTGGATGAGGAGGAGAAGTGGCATCTGAGAAGATGCTGGGAAGTGTAATCCTAAATTATATGAAGGGCCCCAGACTACCCTGTCTCTCACTGCCATATAACAGTCCTGTCCCTACAGTGGGTCAGTGTTGCCACCTAGAGTCCATCATGAGGTTCTGCTTCTTCTCTCCCCACAGACCGTGTATGACGAGTGGTTCATTACTCTGTACAACCTGGTGTACACCTCGCTGCCTGTGCTGGGAATGAGCCTCTTTGACCAGGTAAGGGTTAGGAGAAATGAGGGACTTATCCAAAATATCACAGTGCCACCACCCCATGTTCCTTCCGTGTGGTCTGTGGCTGCAGTACTGAACTGGCACCAATGCAGCTAAATTCCATATAGTAAGAATGTTTTGGGACCAATGGAACTTTCCCTGTGTCCTGATCTCTCTTTATGTCCCAGGACGTGAACGACCGCTGGAGCCTGGAGTTCCCGGAATTGTATGAGCCAGGACAGATGAATCGCTACTTCAACATCAGGGAGTTTATCAAGTGCGTTCTGCATGGGATATACAGCTCCCTGGTCCTCTTCTTCATACCATTTGGGGCCATGTACGAATCTGTCAGGGAGGACGGGAGAGCCATTTCCGACTACCAGTCATTTGCCCTGATGGCCCAGACCTGCCTTCTGCTAGTCGTCTCTGTTCAGGTAGCCCACTGTGCTCAGGTGACCTTTATCCAATCAGAAGAGAATGTTTAGAAGGCTCAGACAACCGGTAGCCAGTCAGACCATAGAATATTAACATCAGAGAATAAAAATGTTCATAGGTGGGCCAACCTATAGTGGAGAAACAATAAACCAAGGGACATCCAATAGCTGCTCCGAAAATCATTTTCCAACACTGCTGGGGACCCTAGAAGTTGACATTTTGTTTGTCGCCATGTTTCAGGGTAGATAATAGAGGTTAAGCTTCAGTTTCCTATTGTTCTTCCAGATCGGGTTGGACACCGCGTATTGGACAGCAGTCAATCAGTTCTTCATCTGGGGTAGTATGGCCGTGTACTTTGCCATTACCTTCACCATGTACAGTGACGGGATGTACCTGATATTCACCGGCTCCTTCCCATTCATAGGTGAGTTGGTTCAGATTTAGGGACCACTGAACACGGAATCTCAACCCATTGAACAATGTAGAAGCCAAGTAGGAAGTATCTGAGGGAAGTTGAGGGATGTGAAGCCAAGTAGGAAGTATTTGAGGGATGTGAAGCCAAGTAGGAAGTATCTGAGGGAAGTTGAGGGATGTGAAGCCAAGTAGGAAGTATCTGATGGAAGTTGAGGGATGTGAAGCCAAGTAGGAAGTATCTGATGGAAGTTGAGGGATGTGAAGCCAAGTAGGAAGTATCTGATAGAAGTTGAGGGATGTGAAGCCAAGTAGGAAGTATCTGAGGGAAGTTGAGGGATGTGAAGCCAAGTAGGAAGTATCTGATGGAAGTTGAGGGATGGGAGTCTTTCTTTAACCTCAGCTAATATGTTCTGGATTTCTCCAGGGACGGCACGTAACACGCTAAATCAGCCGGGCGTTTGGTTGGCTATTTTCCTGACCACGGTGCTTTGTGTCCTGCCCGTGGTCGCCTTCCGCTTCCTGAGGTCTGAGCTGTTTCCAAGTGTCAGTGACAAGGTAGGTCATTTCTTGTGGATTTGTTCCCCTTTAAAAAGTGTCAAGTCTAATGTTCAACACACAATGTCTCCTGCCTGTCAAAACTCAGCCCCACCCACAGGAAGAAGGCTCCACCCTTATCCAGGCATTAGCTCCACTCTCTTTCCCAGTGTAATTGTTTGTTAACCTTATCACTGCTTCCTGGGAATGTTAATCCTCATTATCCTTCTCCCCCAGTTCCAGAAGAAAATCAGAGAGGCCAAGAAACGTCCACCACCTCCACCACCCAAGGCCCGGCTTCGGCGCACAAGCTCGCGTCGGTCAGGTTACGCCTTCTCTCACCAGCAAGGTTACGGAGACCTCATTACCTCAGGAAGAAACTTTCGGCCCAAGATTCCATTCCATCAAACGGGCAAATTTGCTCCCAACGAAAGAGCCCGGCAAGCAAACTGGAAGTGAGGAGTCCGGGCGTGGGACCAGTATGGCAGCTCCGCCCCCTGGGAAAGCCAATCAGTTATTTTGCTGCGGGACAGTTTGTGCGTCATTCTACACTACCATGTGGCCTTTCTTTTCTGCAACCGCAATGTTTCCTCTTACTGGGACATTGATCTCTTCTCTGGGATTATAACAAGTGCCTTTCTAATACTCTAATGATAAACGCCACTATCACAGGGGCTGCCGTGCACTTCAATCAAGAGCAGCTTTGTTCTTTTTATGGGATAAACACAAACCTTGGCGGCAGTCAGACATCTGTCATCTGGCAGAATCCAACATGGCTGCCTCCTGACTTACTCAGCAGCGCATTAAAAAAACCCGATTCTGTTATCTCATCGCCAAGTCAACCTTCGTTTTTACTCCGCCCATTCTGTAGAAACACCGGCCACTTACTGGCCTGAATTCATCACTTGTGGGGCCACCAACAGCCAATGGGCATGAGGGGAATTTCAGGGACAAAAAAATGTAAATTTTCCCTCAGATTGTCTTATTTGTACTAGTGTGTGTTAGTGTATGTGTCAGTGTGTGTTAAAGCACAGGGACAGGGGTTCTACAGCTGAAATGTATCAGTAATTTAGGTTTTCCGGTGTCTGTAATTAATGATACTCTCAGCTCAGGAGCAACAATACAATGACGGGGGGATTAGGGAAAGTGCAGGGTTGGAGCAATGAAGGGAGACATGGAGCTGAGGTGCAGAATTATTTGGGAGAGTGGGATGAAGGCAAAAATGATTCCATTGGAGACTTCGGCCCAAGAACTATGTGTTATGTCCTGGCTTAGAGGAAGGAGCCCACCGGGGTGTTTGCCAGTAGCCCAGCAGGCCAGTCCTGCCTTTATTAAACATACAGTGTGAGCTCCACACTATGAGGGACTGCAACGAAACTCACCAGGCTGACCTCACACTATGTTTTATTAAGGGGGTTGTTCACCTTTAAATTAACCCTTGGCATGATGTAGAGAGCGAGATTTTTCAGTGGTTTTCATTTTTTTTATTGCGTGTTTATTTTTAATTCAGCAGCTCTGCAGTTCGGGAATTTCAGCAGCTATCTGGTTGCTAGGGTCCAAATTACCCTAGCAACCGTGCACTGGATAAAATGAGAGGTTGGAATATGAATAGGAAAGTGCCTGTGTAGAAAGATGAGTAACGCTCTGCCTTTGTTTGAAAGCTGGAAAGAATCAGAAATAGAAGGAAAATAATTCAAAAACTATTTAAAAATAAAGCCCAATTGAAAAGCAGCTTAGAATTAGCCATTCTATAACATAATAAAATGTAACTTAAAGGTGAACAGCTCCTTTAAAAAATTTTGCTGTTAGAGGCCTGGATTTGGGGTAAGCCCATTGCATGTGGATATGTCATCATATTCCCTAACCAGGCCCAGAACTCTAACACTTCGGGGACTGAACACTTGAATAACAGCAGAATTGGGTGGGGGAGTATGTGCTCTCTGGGGGGTACCTACTATAGGTATTAACAGACCCGGGCCTAGGGCGGTAAGATTTCAGGGGTGACATGAGGATCACGAGGTCCAAGGGAGCAGCAAAGGGAAATCGGGGCCTGGGTACAAGTCAACCACAGGTCTCACAAAAGAGATTGGCCTTATATTATATTATATTGCCCGGGGTTATGAGGGAAACGTCTGTCATTTATTGTAATATCAGATCTGGGTCACATTTGCCTTTAAGGAGGGCCTATAGAGTGCGGCATTACACCCCTTTGGGAAAAGGTTTTATTAAGATTTTTTTACCTCTGGCTGCAGCCATGACACTGAGGTTGGGGGGCGGGGCAACAACTTGATAGGCTGAAGTACCATGTACACAATATCTGCGGCCTATCAGGTCCTTGCACCAAGCCCACAATGACAACTGCACCAGTGGGTTGCGGTTTAGGGGAAAAGAAAATCTCTGCTAAATTGGGGCTGGTGGAATGAGAATATTCCAGCACTATTTTAAAGGGTAAATATTTCTTTCTAATGACCAAAGACATTTTTGTGGGTTAAAAGCAATAATTTTATAAATGTGTTTTTTTTTTATACTGAATGTATAAAATTGTGATAATTTTCCACTGATGAATAAATGAAAGTTTGTCACCTCGGTGTGTTCCATGGATACGGCGACTGTAGGGGGGTCATGGATTGGTCTATTCATAAGGAAATACCTGTAGGAAGGGGGTGGGACATAGTCCTGTGTGTACAGATCCCGCCCTCTCCCTCAGTATATGATTTTGCCTCCTGTTCAGGTGCAATTGGAAAAGTGCTGCAAAATGAATAAAGAGGATGGACCGGTTTAATGGTAAAATGGACAAATTCAGATATTGTCACTTGGGAGGGAGCTGCCATATTATTTCCCTTATGTACAGGGCAAATGTGCAGCTCCAGTGTAGAGGAAATGGAGCAGCAGAAAGTACAAATGGCATCTGAACAGTTGCTGAAATGTGAAAATGAAAGAGAAATCAATATTTCCTTGAGGCAGGGATTGGCCTATTCAGTGTGTTGTACAGTCCTCTGCAGTTTCTAATATCACCACCAGGGGTCGCCCATGAACACACACAATTGAGCAGCTTAAAGGGGAAGGAAGAAGCCAGTTTGCAATATACAGTATGGGTTTTTTTCTCCTGGTCGTCAGAGCAAACATGCCCCAGGGTGTATCAGGTAGTCCCAGGGTGTATCAGGTAGTCCCAGGGTGTATCAGAGAGCCCCAGGGTATATCGGGTAGTCCCAGGGTGTATCAGAGAGTCACAGGGTGTATTAGGTAGTCCCAGGGTGTATCAGAGAGCCCCAGGGTGTATCAGAGAGCCCAGGGTGTATTAGGTAGTCCCAGGGTGTATCAGAGAGCCCCAGGGTGTATCAGAGAGCCCAGGGTGTATTAGGTAGTCCCAGGGTGTATCAGAGAGCCCAGGGTGTATTAGGTAGTCCCAGGGTGTATCAGAGAGCCCCAGGGTGTATCAGAGAGCCCAGGGTGCACCAGAGAGCCCCGGGTAGTCCCAGGGTATATCAGGTAGTCCCAGGGTGTATCAGGTAGTCCCAGGGTGTATCAGAGAGCCAAGGGTGCACCAGAGAACACCAGAGTATATCAGGTAGTCCCAGGGTGTATTAGGTAGTCCCAGGGTGTATCAGAGAGCCAAGGGTGCACCAGAGAACACCAGAGTATATCAGGTAGTCCCAGGGTGTATTAGGTAGTCCCAGGGTGTATCAGGTAGTCCCAGGGTGTATCAGAAAACCCCGGGTATCTCAAGGGCCCCAGCTCTGATGCTTCAGAAAGCAAAGGGCTTGCACTTGTCTCTGCATTGGATTTGAATATAAATGATGTGTGTCGGCCCCAGTAGAACTCAGCACAGATCAGAAGCTCCACTGCTCACAGATGGCTAATGCAGCTCTAGGGGGGGCTAATGGATTCTGTGCAGCAGATTAATAGTTATGGATCTGGGAGAAAGTGATACGAAACCTTTTTACAAGAGAGACTCCACCCCCTTCTCTATTCACTCAATTGTATCTCACCAGCCTCTCACTTTCCTTTTCTTGTAAAAGAACATTCCCTGTGCCAAAGCCCCAGTAGCCACGAGTCACTGGAACATTCACACGGGTCTGGGTGGGGCTGAAATGATCTTTGTTTTCTGCCTCCCTTCAACTTTCTACTGGTTTCTATGATCAGTGACCCTAGCAACCGAGAACGCGTGGCAAATTGTATGAATTGTAGTTCCTAGAGATGCTGTGACTCTATAAAATGAATAACAGTGACTCCAATATACAGAATTAAATGTTGCTCTGGCTTCTGTCTGCTACATTGGGCCCCTCCACTCACCATGTCCGTCAGCAATAGGGCCACTACCACTTATTGTTCCCCAGGGATTGAATCCACCCTGCAGGGGCTGCTATACACTGGTATAACATATCCATTGCCCCTGGCCCTTTAGAATAATACGTAATTCTCTGGGAGACTTAATGGGCTCCACATAATGGGATATCATGGAATAGTACAGGGTGAACTGGGAGAGAGAATCTGATTAAACATCACCCGAGGGGGCGGGGCTGAATAGGAGTGAATAGGTTTGAGTATATAAGGGACATTGGTAGGATTGTCACAGGTTGGGATGTGGGTGGGTTGGTCAGTAATTAGGGATGTCCATGGCCTTCTGTAAGGGACAACAAGTCAGCGAAACCCATGAGTTCCAGCAGTTTTATGCCGCCAATAACTAGCCGGGACGGATGTGAATGATCTTTGTACAGCGCTGAGGAATAGGATGGAGATATATATAATATATGATATACAGTATATATAGTGAATAAAGTAGCCCCTATTGTAAAATATTAGGATATTATAAGTTACTGAGGAGTTTCATGACCATATAAAAACACGAGGCCGAAGGCCGAGTGTTTTTATACAGGTCATGGAACTCCGAGGTAACTTCTAATATCCTTATATTTTGCAACTGGGGCTACTTTATTTATTATAATACACACGTTTCAGTGAGTCATGTGACAGAAATTACATCAGATATAATTTAGGATATAATTTACAAGATATTCATGGCTTTTGTGTATTATATATATATATATATATATATAAAGAATAAAAATACTATCTGATTGTCTAGTCCTCTAATTAGGAAATGAGTTTATAGCTTTTTAAATTGCAGTACCATTTCTGACCACTATTGTCCAGCAGAGCTTTTTCCCATACTTTGTGTATATATATATATATATATATATATATATATATATATATATATATATATATATATATATATATATATATATATATATATATATATATATATATGTGTCTATAGGGTATATTTATGTCTTTAAAAGGGTTGGTCACCTTTGAATTAAGTTTTAGTATGACATAGAGAGGGATATTCTGAGACAAAATTGTTTTTCATTTTTTATTATTTTTGGTTTTGAGTTATTTAGCTTTTTATTTAGCAGCTCTCCAGTTTGCAACTTCAGCCATCTGGTTGCTAGGGTCCAAATTCCCCTAGCAACCATGCATTGATTTGAATAAGAGACTGGAATATGAATAGGAGAGGCCTGAAACATGAGGAATAAAAAGTAACAATAACAATACATTTGTAGCCTTACAGAGCATTTGTTTTTAAATGGGGTCAGTGACCCCCTTGATAAAACTGGAAGAAGAAGGAAAATCATTCAAAAATATTAAAAATTAAATAATGAAGACCAATTCAAAAGTTGATTAGAATTAGCAATTCCGTAATATACTAAAAGTTAACCACCCCTATAAACATACTTCCCAGAGTTGGGGCTTTGCTTCCAGAGATTCTATTGGCCAGTGTATAGGAGAGAACTCCCAGCCACCCCTCTGCTCAGCCTTGGAAACTCCGCTCTCATCTCAGCTTGAAAACATCCTTAAGGAATGTCGGGAGGAATTGTCGGAATGCAGCCAGGAAAATCCCACCCATCCTGAGTGTCTGAGAGTCAACACTGCAATGAAACTAACTCAGCCTGAAAGTATCTACTTGCCGAGGATGCTGGGATTTGTATAGGGACAGCCCTCCAGCTGCTGTGAAACTACAACTCTCTACAACTCTCTACAGCTGTTGGTGGGATGATGGGAGTTGCAGTGCACCTTGATTAATATTATTTATATAGTGTCAGCATTTAATCTGTGCTACACAATGTAATATATATACAGTGAATATTTTGTTGTTGTGCAGTGTCCCCTGCTGTATCATGTATCCTGTAATAGTGTAGTAGTGTAATAGTGTAATAGTGTAATACTGTAAGAGTGTAATAGTGTAATACTGTAATAGTGTGATAGTGTAAAAGTGTAATAGTGTAATAGTGTAATAGTGTAATACTGTAATAGTGTAATAGTGTAAAAGTGTAATAGTGCAATAGTGTAATAGTGTAATACTGCAAGAGTGTAATAGTGTAATACTGTAATAGTGTGATAGTGTAAAAGTGTAATAGTGTAATAGTGTAATAGTGTAATAGTGTAATAGTGTAATACTGTAATAGTGTAATAGTGTACTACTGTAATAGTGTAATACTGTAAAAGTGTAATAGTGTAATAGTGTAACAGGGTAATACTGTAATAGTGTAATACTGTAATAGTGTAATAGTGTAATAGTGTAACAGGGTAACAGGGTAACAGGGTAACAGGGTAACAGTGTAACAGTGTAATACTGTAATAGTGTAATAGGGTAATAGTGTACTACTGTAATAGTGTAATACTGTAATAGTGTAATAGGGTAATAGTGTAATAGTGTAACAGGGTAATAGTGTAATAGTGTACTACTGTAATAGTGTAATACTGTAATAGTGTAATAGGGTAATAGTGTAATAGTGTAACAGGGTAATACTGTAATAGTGTAATAGTGTAATACTGTAATAGTGTAATAGTGTAATAGGGTAATAGTGTAATAGTGTAATAGTGTAACAGGGTAACAGTGTAATACTGTAATAGTGTAATAGGGTAATAGTGTAATAGTGTAACAGGGTAACAGGGTAATAGTGTAATAGTGTAATAGTGTAATACTGTAATAGTGTAATAGGGTAATAGTGTAATAGTGAAACAGGGTAATAGGGTAATAGTGTAATAGGTTAATAGTGTAATACTGTAATACTGTAATAGTGTAATAGTGTAATAGGGTAATAGTGTAATAGTGTAATACTGTAATAGTGTAATAGTGTAATAGTGTAATAGTGTAATAGTGTAATAGTGTAATACTGTAATAGTGTGATAATGTAAAAGTGTAATAGTGTAATAGTGTAATAGTGTAATAGTGTAATAGTGTAATACTGTAATAGTGTACTACTGTAATAGTGTAATACTGTAAAAGTGTAATAGTGTAATAGTGTAACAGGGTAATACTGTAATAGTGTAATACTGTAATACTGTAATAGTGTAATAGTGTAACAGGGTAACAGGGTAACAGGGTAACAGTGTAACAGTGTAATACTGTAATAGTGTAATAGTGTAATAGCATACTACTGTAATAGTGTAATTGTGTAATAGTGTAATAGGGTAATAGTGTACTACTGTAATAGTGTAATACTGTAATAGTGTAATAGGGTAATAGTGTAATAGTGTAACAGGGTAATAGTGTAATAGTGTACTACTGTTATAGTGTAATACTGTAATAGTGTAATAGGGTAATAGTGTAATAGTGTAACAGGGTAATACTGTAATAGTGTAATAGTGTAATACTGTAATAGTGTAATACTGTAATAGTGTAATAGGGTAATAGTGTAATAGTGTAATAGTGTAACAGGGTAACAGTGTAATACTATAATAGTGTAATAGGGTAATAGTGTAATAGTGTAACAGGGTAACAGGGTAATAGTGTAATAGTGTAATAGTGTAATAGTGTAATACTGTAATAGTGTAATAGGGTAATAGTGTAATAGTGTAACAGGGTAACAGGGTAATAGTGTAATAGTGTAATAGTGTAATACTGTAATACTGTAATAGTGTAATAGTGTAATAGCATACTACTGTAATAGTGTAATAGTGTAATAGGGTAATAGTGTAATAGGGTAATACTGTAATAGTGTAATAGTGTAATACTGTAATAGTGTAATAGTGTAATACTGTAATAGTGTGATAATGTAAAAGTGTAATAGTGTAATAGTGTAATAGTGTAATAGTGTAATAGTGTAATACTGTAATAGTGTACTACTGTAATAGTGTAATACTGTAAAAGTGTAATAGTGTAATAGTGTAACAGGGTAATACTGTAATAGTGTAATACTGTAATACTGTAATAGTGTAATAGTGTAACAGGGTAACAGGGTAACAGGGTAACAGTGTAACAGTGTAATACTGTAATAGTGTAATAGGGTAATAGTGTACTACTGTAATAGTGTAATACTGTAATAGTGTAATAGGGTAATAGTGTAATAGTGTAACAGGGTAATAGTGTAATAGTGTACTACTGTAATAGTGTAATACTGTAATAGTGTAATAGGGTAATAGTGTAATAGTGTAACAGGGTAATACTGTAATAGTGTAATACTGTAATAGTGTAATACTGTAATAGTGTAATAGGGTAATAGTGTAATAGTGTAATAGTGTAACAGGGTAACAGGGTAACAGTGTAATACTGTAATAGTGTAATAGGGTAATAGTGTAATAGTGTAACAGGGTAACAGGGTAATAGTGTAATAGTGTAATAGTGTAATAGTGTAATAGTGTAATAGTGTAATAGTGTAATAGTGTAATACTGTAATAGTGTAATAGTGTAATAGTGTAATAGTGTAATAGTGTAACAGGGTAACAGTGTAATACTGTAATAGTGTAATAGTGTAATACTGTAATAGTGTAATAGGGTAATAGTGTAATCATGTAATGGTGTAATAGTGTAATACTCGTTACTCAGTGCCTTCTTCTGGCACAAGCCCCGGCCCTCCCATAAGCACAATATTAGGCCAGTGGTTGTTGTGCAGATGTGGAACAGAATGTTCTGTGAGGGGAAGTTTTGTGACTTTGATCAGTTAGTGGAGTTGCCTCACACCCTCTCATGTACAGCGTCTGTCCTCATAGGAGATACTGGGGTGCAGGAAGAGAATAGTGTGGGTGCACTGGGGTTAATGTCACATGATCTTGTAGAATTTACACTCCCACTTGGACATTATCCTCCACCACACACTCCACTTGTTCTCTCTCTAGTGACACATTCCCCTCATTCCTTATACTGAGCCCACACCACTGTGACATGGAGACTACGAGCCAAGGAGACCACTAGCCAGAGAGACTACGAGCCAAGGAGACCACTAGCCAGAGAGACTATGAGCCAAGGAGACCACTAGCCAGAGAGACTACAAGCCAAGGAGACCAATAGCCAGAGAGACTACAAGCCAAGGAGACCAATAGTCAGGGAGACTATGAGCCAAGGAGACCACTAGTCAGGGAGACTATGAGCCAAGGAGACCAATAGCCAGAGAGACTATGAGCCAAGGAGACGACTAGTCAGGGAGTAGTCACAGGGCCAGTCGTGTTTAGGAATTTCTGTATCAGCCGCTATGACGCCTTTTGGGGTAAAACTGGCAGAGAAATTGTACCTGAAATGGTAAAATGAACAGGTACTGTAGGTTATTATATATTTGTGGCAGTTTATCTGTCTGTCACTGTCTGTCTGTGTCTTTCCTTTCTCTGCACTGCTGAAGCTGAATAACTAAATCCACTGTCTCACAGTCTTTACCCATGTACAGTTTTGCTGTACCTTCTGTTCCTGGGCTGTTCTCTTTCCCATGGTCAGACAGGAACCTCCCCCTGGGTAAGTGAATCTCCCCCAGTACTTACCCAGGTACAGAGCTCTGATTCTCTGTACTTCCTGCTCCTGGGCTGTTCTCTTTCCCATGGTCAGACAGGAACCTCCCCCTGGGTAAGTGAATCCAATCTCCCCCAGTACTTACCCAGGTACAGAGCTCTGATTCTCTGTACTTCCTGCTCCTGGGCTGTTCTCTTTCCCATGGTCAGACAGGAACCTCCCCCTGGGTAAGTGAATCCAATCTCCCCCAGTACTTACCCAGGTACAGAGCTCTGATTCTCTGTACTTCCTGCTCCTGGGCTTTTCTCTTTCCCATGGTCAAGGGCTTCCTCACAAAGGGTTGAGTAGTTCCCACTCCACTGATCTGATTGGAACAGAGGAAACAGCACAGAGACACAAACCTATCAAATTCATTACACTGTAATCAATGGGTAAACTCTTTGGATTCTCAGTCTGTAGCAAGCCCTGCCCCCTCCCTGCCCATGGGTAAGAGAGCAGCCAAGTACTGTGTCAGTTCTCATTAATATTGGGACTTGGCTGGTATTTTCCCAGCCACTAAAACACTACCTCCAAAATAATTCCTTGTTGTTCAGCCACTTACCTGCCTATTTAACTAATATCTACGCCCCTTTTACTGTGATCTGTGAAGCCCCTCCCCCATCAGCACCGTTGCCCCATCCCTTCAGCCTCTTCATGGCCCCACCCATTACAACTCCGCCCCCATACAAATACACATATTTTTGGCAGGTGTCTGGCAGGAGCTGACAGTTAGTGGGAGGAGACTGAGACTGGATGTTCCTAGTTAGTGATATAAAGAGAAGTCTGTGGGGCTCATTTATCAACACTTTGGAAATTTGCCCATGGGCTGTTGCCTATAGCAACCAATCAGTGATTAGCTTTATAAAGCCAACTGCAAGAAGAACAATGAATGCAGCAATCTGATTGGTTGCTCTAGTAGGTGTTCTGCTCAATCTACTCCCAGGACGCAGGGCCCCTATACTGCTAAGTTATTATTAACCCATTGGCCACCTAGGGTTCCACCAGTCCAGTATTTCACCCGGTTAATAAAATAGCAGAACTGACAATTTACCAGCAATGCACCGGGCAATTCTATGCTCCTGACCCCCCCTGACCCCCCTGATAAAATCTGATTCCGGCCCCCTCCCCCAGCGCCAATTTAAATGTATTATCTTCAAAGCTCCCAGGGATCTGCTGCCTGAGGTGAGTCTCTCAATGTACCTACTCCCCAATTCTACCAACCTCTGACCCCGCCTCCTCCTGGCCCCGCCTTCTCCCTTCCATCTTCATCCAGTCCCTTTTCCTTCATAAATGTTTTGCCCAGGACACAAAGGGGCAACTCTACTGTCATTATCTACGATGGGGCCCCAATTAAACAATAAAACGACCAATGGGCACACGGCCACGCCCCTGATTCACACCCAGTCATGTTTATTATACAGAAACCCCCCAATCATGCACCTGCCCACTCTCTCCCCCTAGCCCTGCCCACTCTCTCCCCCTAGCCCTGCCCACTCTCTCCCGCTAGCCCTGCCCACTCTCTCCCGCTAGCCCTGCCCCTTTCCAGAATGCACTTTTATGTCTCTTGGGGCCCCTTTGTCAGAGAAGGGCAAATAATGGGGCAGTGGTTTCAGAGGGGGGAGCTCAGTGACTGGGGGCCCAGGGGCAGATAAGAAGAAAGTTACAATAATCCAGGAGGGAAAGAGTTACTGTAATTGTCACATTTGGTGAGAAACATGTGATTATTGGTACAATGTCGTATAATGTGTTTTTCTTTCCATGTTCCTCCCAGTCTGAGTATTCAGAGAACAGTAAGATTTTCCACTACCCCCCCCCCCCCACTGCCCGGCTGATGTAGGAGCCGCTGTACTGACTCACCCCACGACTCAGTGTTTGGCTTTGTGATCTGTGGGGCAAATACTGAAGATAAAATGACAATTAGAACTGAGCAGAGGGGGTGGAATGAGCCAAGAGAACATAATGTGGGAATGTGGGGAACGGGCCACTCACATACAGAAATACAGCCCAACGGCTCCAGTAAAACTGTGAGAGCCCATGTGCCTCTAATAATGGGAGGAGCTTGATGACATCACATCATCAAAATGGCGGATGGCGGATGCAGAAACATCACAGGAAAGATAGATTTGATTCTGCATTTTTTTTTATATTTAGATGAAATCTCCCCGATCTGTGCACAGTTTGTGATTTGGGGCGATATTATGTACAGTGTTGACTTTCCCTTTAATTTTGTCTCAGCCCTATAACCCTGGGAGTGGCTGGGAGTTACAGTCCTATAATACACACACATATAGATATACATATATACATATATATAGTGCCAGTATTATATATAGTCATATCACAGTGAATCACTACTTTGTATTAGTGTCTGTGCCAGTCATGAAGGTGAATAATTCCTCATATATATATATATATATATTATTGGTCGTGTTAATACCCTGAATGATTCGCTGGAGAAAGGTAGAACTGCTTGATAAAGGGACAGTAGAAAATAAAAGTTATTGAGTAAAAAAGCAGTGAAGACTTGTGTGGCCCCAGCAATAAAATGAGTAGGGCCCAAGAGAAGGGAGGGATAACAGAGCAGGACAGCGAATGGGAAGAATTTAATGGGATTAGAGATTAGGACTCAGGATCAGTCTCTGGTTGATATCAAACCAGACAGGAGCTGGTTAATTCCCCACTGAGCTGGTTAATGGCAGTTTCATAATTATTCCACTGAGCCAGGCAGGGAGCAGAGCACCATTAATAGGTTAATAGGGAGTGTACGATATATATTGGGATCCATTATCTGGAAACCTGTTTTCCAGAAAACTCCAAATTATGGAAGTTTCCCATAGACGCCATATTTTATTCAAATAAAACACATTTTACAAAACTGATTTCCTTTTTCTGTGTAATAATAAAACAGTCGCTTGTACTTGATCCCAACTAAGATATAATTAATCCTTATTGGAGGCAAAACCAGACTATTGGGTTTAATATTTACATGATTTTCCAGTAGACTTAAGGGATAAAGATCCAAATTATGGAAACATCCGTTATTCAGAAAGCTCCGAATGATGGAAAGGTCGTCTCCCATAGACACCATTATAATCAAATAATCCAAATTTAAAAAAATTATTTTATGTAGTTGATCCCAACTAAGATATAATTAATCCTTATTGGAAGCAAAACCAGCCTATTGGCTTTATTTCATGTTTATATGATTTTCTAGTAGACTTAAGGAGTAAAGATCCAAATTACAGAAAGATCCATTATCTGGAAAGCCCCAGGTCCCGAGCATTCTGGATAACAGGTCCCATACCTGTAATAATAAAACAGTCGCTTGTACTTGATCCCAACTAAGATATAATTAATCCTTATTGGAAGCAGAACCAGCCTATTGGGTTTATTTCATGTTTAAATGATTTTCTAGTAGACTTAAGGTATGAAGATCCAAATTACAGAAAGATCCATTATCCAGAAAGCTCCAGGTTCAGAGCATTCTGGATAACAGGTCCCGTACCTACTGGGGGGCAGTATATTTTTATATATTTGATTGGCACAGATGGGAAGCAATTGGGATACAGTAAGGGGCTGATTCACTAAGGGTCGAATATCGAGGGTTAATTAACCCTCGATATTCGACTAGGATTTAGCGCAAATACTGCGATCGTACGATCGAAGGATTATTCCTTCGATCGAACGATTAAATCCTTCGAATCGAACGATTCGAAGGATTTTAATCCAACGATCTAAGGAATATCCTTCCATCAAAAAAACTTAGGAAAGCCTATGGGGACCTTCCCCATAGGCTAACATTGACTTTGGTAGATTTTAGCTGCCGAACTAGGGGGTCGAAGTTTTTTTTAAAGAGACAGTACTTTGACTATCGAATGGTCGAATAGTCGAACGATTTTTAGTACGAATCCTTCGATTCGAAGTCGTAGTCGAAGGTAGAAGTAGCCCATTCGATGGTCGAAGTAGCCCAAAAAATACTTTGAAATTCGAAGTTTTTTTACTTCAAATCCTTCACTCGAATTTAGTGAATCAGCCCCTAAGTGTGGGGGTTCCACTATTCACCCCAATTGCACCTGCCAAAATAGCCCCTGTGATACCCATCCCCCCAGTTTTCAGTGGAGGTGGAGATTAGAGCAACATTAAAGTTGTTCCATAATGACCCCCCAATGAATTCAGGAGATCATGTGACAGACAGAAGAGGGTGAGAATGGAAGTCGTGTTTCCTGTTTGAGCCTCGTGGGCCAATCAGATTGCAGATCTGTGTGTGAGTGACACATGGGTGCCAGAGCCAGTAGTAATACAAGTGAGTGGATGATATTGCCGAGGGCACAATATCTTCCCTTTTCTGAAGGTCATTGTGGGTGACAGTATGAAATAGACTTTTTAACATTATAAGCATGGAATTCTGGAGGGGAAATAGTATTGCCATTTACACTTGTAGTTGAACCATAGTGTGTCATTTTATTTACCTTTCCCTGTGGCCCCTGTGAGGTTTGGGGCCCAGGGAAAATGTCATTTGTGCTCCAGCCCTGCTGTTAGATGTGCTCTACACAGACAATGTGCTGGCTACATAATAACAGAAGGTAAATTAAGGTGAATTTCCCCTTTAATAATGGATGTTGCTTGTGCAGGTCTGGCTGGGCTCCCACCCTGCTATTGCTGATGTCTCTCTCCATTCTGCGCTCTCCCTCCCTCCCTCCCTCCCTCCCTCCTGTGTCTCTCCTTCACTGCACTCCCTCCCTCCCTCCCTCCTGCACTCCCTCCCTGTCTCTGGTCCCAGCCTTGTGTGTGTGAGTCTGTGGGCGAGTGCTGACGTCAGAGCAGCTGCACTGGTACAGGGATGTGATGGGCACAATGTGCCAGGGAATGTGATGGGCACAGAGGAGACGTGATACCCGCAGTGGAAGGTGAGACTGGGGTTGGGGGGGGGTGCAGGGGTGTCGGAGCATCTCTGCTTTGGGCTCAGCTGTGACATTTATAATGGGCTGTGGGGACGGGGGCAGGGTGTGTACTGGGGATACACAGTTGTGTCTTTTATATGTATGTGATATATGTGTGTCTCTATACATGGATGTGCCTCTCTCTCTTTATATATATATATATATATCTATACATAGACTTGTCTTTGTGTGTCGTTCTACATATGGCTTAGTGTGTATATCTGACTCTTTATATGTGTGTGTGTCATTCTCTGAGTCTGTGTCACTGTGTGTCCATATGCTGTTGTCTGTTTGTGTGTCTGTTTCCCTGGGGTTGTGTTGGTCTGTGTGTTTGTGCTTTGTCTGTGTGTATTGCTTTGTATACGTATGTGTGTCGCTGGGATGCTGCGTCTCCTTGTTGTCCTGGCCTGGGCTTGTTTATCAGTGTGTATTGTGCATAGAGAGGTGTCGGGTAGTAACACTATGATGTGTGCAGCTGTGTCCGTGTGTATAGATATCAGTCTGTCTGTATTTAATTCTAATGACAGTGTGAGTGTGTTGTGATGATATAAGTGTGTGTCTTTGTACATATCAGCAGGCCGGGGGGTGGCTTATTTATTTCTGTTTATCTGACAGTTTATCGTCATCAGTGCTGGTGTGTCACATTACTGTGTGTGTGTCAGTGTGTGTGTCAGTGTATATGTGTGTGTGTATCAGTGTGTGTGTCAGTGTATATGTGTGTGTATATCAGTGTGTGTGTCAGTGTATATGTGTGTGTGTGTCAGTGTGTGTGTGTGTGTCAGTGTGTGTGTGTGTGTGTGTGTGTGTCAGTGTGTGTGTCAGTGTATGTGTGTGTGTCAGTGTGTGTGTGTGTCAATGTATATGTGTGTGTGTGTGTGTCAGTGTATATGTGTGTGTGTCAGTGTATATGTGTGTCAGTGTGTGTGTGTGTGTGTGTGTGTCAGTGTATATGTGTGAGTGTGTGTCAGTGTGTAGGGCTGTGTCTGTACCCCAGTGTCACATTGCTGTGTGTATGTGGGAAGTGTGTATATATGTGTCTATAGTGGAATGTTGTGTTACTTGTGTGTGTACCCCAGTGTCACATTGCTGGTGTGTGTTTGTATCCAGTTTACACTCTCTCATTTTCCCCAGAGATACACAACACAGGCCCTTGGCCTATTAGTCTAGTTACCTGCCAGCAGCTCCCAGTGTCCTTAGCCAGTGATTGCTGAGGATCATGGGAGTTCTTGTTCCAGCTGAAAGAGACCCAAGCGCTTCGCATATTATTATATTATTCCAGGAATCCCATGACACATCCAGATATACAGTAAAGTGATTTATGTCTGTACCAAGAGCCAGGGCAGCCATCAGGGGGGGACAGGGGGGAGAGTTGTGGGGGGCCCTGAGGGTAAGGGGGGCCCGGCCACGCCACACTTACTTGATTGGCCGGCCCCCATCTTTCTGAGAGCTGCTGACTTCGGGAAGGCATGGACGTTTAAGGGGCCCTGGCCACCAATTTTCTTATAATGGGGGGGGGGGCTGGCCACCAATTTTTTTTCTCATGTGGGGTCCTAGCCACCAATATTCTTTAATGGGGGGCCCTGACCACCAATATCTTTTTATTTTTTATTAACATCTGGGAACCCTAGCCACCAATATTTTTTTGTTTTTTTACTGTGGGGTGGGGAGGGCGGACTTGTAGGTGGGGCTTGCGGTGGGCGCAGCCCAGGGGGCCCAGGAAATTTTGTTGTATGGGGCCCTGTGTTTTCTGATGGCGGTCCTGCCAAGAGCTGACAGTGGGTAAATCCTGCATACACAGGCTGGGGGCACAGCCTCACACAGAAGCACATTGTGCCAGGGACCAGACACAGATACTGCAGTGAGGCCGGATTCCTCTGTAACACAATCCACACAGGGAGAGGAGGGGACATCACTGCTCCTCTCTGCTCAATCCATTCTCTTATTTACTGTACAATGAGAATATCTGGCAGAGCCCTGGGGCCCCCTGAACATCATCTCCACCTATAGGCTGAGGTCTCATATCACACAAAGCCAGGGCCACACGTCTAGGCCAAGATTCCACCCCAGGTCAACATCCAGATCAGGATCTTTCATATTCACACATTCACCCCAATGTCACATCTCCAGCCAAAATCTCTCATATCTATACAGGGGCCAAGGTCTCTCACATCAACACCTAAACCACATCTCTCATATCTCCATCTTAGCCCAGATCTCTCATATTCACACCTACACCTGGATCTCTCATATTCACACCTACACCTGGATCTCTCATATCTGCCCCTTAGCCAAGCTCTCTCATATCCACATCAAGATCAGGATCTCTCACATCCACCCTAGTCATAGATGTCTCATATCAACAACTAGACCAAGATCTCTCATATATGCATCTTACCCTAGATCTCTCATATCCACCCTGGTCATAAATGTCTCATATTAACAACTAGACCAATATCTCTCATATCCACCCTAGTAATATATGTCTCATATGAACAACTAGACCAAGATCTTTTCATTTTATCGACCATACACGGGCCGATAAAAGCTGCCGACAGACCGAGTCGGCAGCTTATTGGCCCGTGTATGGGGCCCCTCGATGGGCTTCCCCGATCGACTTTCGGCCAGATTTCGATCAGATGGCACTAAAAATCCTGACGTATCGCGGCCACATCTGTTCATTGATACAGTCCCATGATCCAACCGCCCATTACCGGTCGTTACTCAAGGTGGGCATATTGGGGAGAGATCCACTCGCTTGGAAACGAGCGGATCTCTCCGTGTATGGCCACCTTTAGCCTAGATCTCTCATATCCACCCTAGTCATAGATGTCTCATGTCAACAACTAGACCAAGATCTCTCATATATGCACCTTAGCCTAGATCTCACATATCCACCCAAGTCATAGATGTCTCATATCAACAACTAGACCAAGATCTTTTATATACGCATCTTAGCCTAGATCTCTCATATCCACCCTGATCATAGATGTCTCATATCAACATCTAGACCAATACCTCTCATATCCACCTTAGTCATAGATGTCTCATATCAACAACTAGACCAAGATCTCTCAAATATACACCTTAGCTTAGATCTCTCATATCCACACTAGTCATATATATCTCATATGAACAACTAGACAAGTCTACGGGCGTCATTTTTGCTGAGAAACAAGGCGAAAAAATTTGCCCATCCCTACCTAGATCTCTCATATCCACCCTAGTCTTAGACGTCTCATATCAACAACTAGACCAAGATCTCTCATATATGCACCTTAGCCTAGATCTCTCATATCCCCCCTAGTCATAGACATCTCATATTAACAACTAGACCAAGATCTCTCATAAATGCACCTTAGCCTTGATCTCGCATATCCACCCAAGTTATAGATGTCTCATAACAACTAGACTAAGATCTCTCATATATGCATCTTAGCCTAGATCTCTCATATCCACCCTAGTCATAGATGTCTCATATCAACAACTAAACCAAGATCTCTCATATATGCACTTTAGCCTAGAGCTCTCATATCCACCCTACGCATTGACTTTCACATCTACATCAACAAGGATCAAGATCTCTCATTTCAGTAAATGTAGATAAGGTGTGCTTCAAAAGTGGATTAAGCTCTTTGCAGCCCCGGGTGCACGCCGTACCCCCTGCCAGGGTAACGCATACATGTAGTGAATAAAGCAGCAGCACTCCGGTATTTTTGAAAATTTGCAAACCTTTACTTAGATGCAATAGGCAACGTTTCGGGCTACGCAGGCCCTTTGTCAAGCCGGCTTGACAAAGGGCCTGCGTAGCCCGAAACGTTGCCTATTGCATCTAAGTAAAGGTTTGCAAATTTTCAAAAATACCGGAGTGCTGCTGCTTTATTCACTACAAGATCTCTCATTTCCTCACCTAGGCCCCAGTCTCTCTCATCTATACCTATGTCACACGAAGACCTCTCATACCTACATCTAAGTCAGGATCTTTCACATCCACCCTAGGCATAGACCTTTTACATCCTCTCCAGACAGACATCTCATATCAACACCTAGATCAAAATGTCTCATATCCACACCTAGGTCCTGGTCTCTTTCACCCACGCCTATTTAAGCCACACCAAGATCTCTCATATGAGCACATAGGCCAAGGTCTATCACATCCACCATAGACCTCTCACATCAGCATATAGATCACAATCTTACATACACCTATGCCAAGATCTCCTATATCTGCACCTTAGCTAAGTTCACTCATATCTACATCTAAGTCAGGATCTCTTGGCATAGACTTCTTACATCCTTTCTAAGCAGAAGTCTCATATGAATGCCTAGATCAAGATCTCTCATATCCACACCTAGGTCCATCTCACACATCCACAACTAGGCCTGATGTCTCAAATCCCTCTCATATCTTCTCCTAGGCCAAGATCTCTCACATCAACCCTAGGCATAGGCCTCTCACATCCACCCTAGTCAGACATCTCATATGAATACCTAGACCAGTGATCCCCAACCAGTAGCTCGCGAGCAACCTGTTGCTCACCAACCCCTTGGATGTTGCTCCAAGTAGCCTCAAAGCAGGTGCTTATTTTTGAATTTTAGGCTTAGAGGCAAGTTTTGGTTTCATCAAAACCAGGTGTTCTGCCAAATAGAGCCTCCTGTAGGCTGCTAGTCCTCATAGGGGCTACCAAACAGCCAACCGCAGCACTTATTTGACATCCCCATGGACTTTCTCATGCTCGTGTTGCTCTCCAGCTCCTTTTACACTTAAATGTGGCTCACGAGTAAAAAAGGTTGGGGAACCCTGACCTAGACCATGATCTCTCATATCCACAACTTGGTCTGATGTCTCAAATCTGCATCCAAGTCAATAGGTCAAGATCTCTTAACCACACCTAGGCTTACACTCAGCTCTGTAAGTGCCCCATGCCCCATCTCATAGTGCAGCCATTTGCTTTAACCTGGAATGGCTAAATGAAGTTGGTAAAGAGCAAGTTAGTAAAGAGCAGCAAGCAGTAAGAGAAGAAAGGAGCAGAAGGGATATGGAAAGGGAAGGGACAATTAAGCGCAAACTGTAGTACATCAGTGTTGGAATCCACACAAGGATTTAATTGAAAGTGCAACTAAGAATCACAAATGCAGCAGAGAAATAAAGGATCTGTATGTGTATTGCGGGGTCACTGTGTGTTTTGTATGTGTATTGCTGGATCAATGTGTGTTCAGGTGGGCATACTGTGTGTGGCCCCTCATACGTTTTCAGTCCACTTGGCCTGTGAACTGTGTGGGTTGCCAACTATTCCAATCGGGGAAAAGAGGCAGGGGGTGGGCGGATGACGTTGGGGGGCAGATGGATGACATTGAGGGGCAGGCGGATGATGCCGGGGGGCAGGAAGATGATGTCAAGGGCAGACTAGTGATGTAAGGGGGTGGGGCTGATGATGTCAGGGGCGGGACTCATGATGTGCTGATCAGCAATTGGCTGATCTCCATGCCATTAATGTTAATGGCCTGTTGGATTTCCTACTTTGGAAATCTGAACAGGCACTTTTTACCCGGACAGCCCCTCCAAGAACCAGGCTGTCCAGGTGAAATCCAGACAGGTCACAACCCTAGTGTAAAGTAAGTCTTCAAGAAGCTTTCACTGTGGGATAGGAGAGTGATTTATATTTGGTGGGGAAAAGGACAGATACAAGCTGTGGCGAATGCTTGTTGTGTTAGCGAGTTGGTAAAGACAGGACTGACTTGCACCCCCCACCAGCACAGTTCTCTGCACCCTGTGTTAGAGTCTTAATTTGGTGATGAGATGCACCAACAAAGTAAACATTGAAAATACGTGAATAAAAAGTGCTCTGATGTTCTTCTGCTTCTTCTTCTGAAACCTTTCTAAAATTTTTCCTAAGCAGAAGAACATCAGCCTCTTTCTTTCTCCTGACAACTTCCTTGACTACTTGCTGGTCAGACTGGTGGGAAAATGACCAGCAGGTGGCGCTGTTGTAACAAAATTCATTCATATAAACAGTACATGTATCCCTTAATACAGGAGTCTACTTTTAGTCTACTTTTAGTAATGTTGTCCCATTATGATCTACATCCATAAAAGCATTGTTACCATTCTGTTCTATGGAAAATATTACTTAAATATTGATTTATGAGAACATGTATATTGCTATATTTAACAAACAACTATTTCTTATGTAACCGTAATATAATAAATATCTGAATGAAAAGCATGAAACAGGAGGGTGATTTAGTCAAGCTGTTTGTTGACAGCGTCTTGCGATCTACTGATCACCAGCTAAAGGTCTACGGGTAGATCCCGATCTATCTTTTGGGCACCCCTGCCTTAATATCTTGGAATTAAAATGAATAAATAATGAATGTACATAGCAAAGGTGCTGAGAATAGCCCTCTCATCAATTCACTTATTTTAAAGGTATATTTATCCTTTAAATGAGCAATAAGAGGAGTGCTTTTGCGCCCCATAGTGCTCTAACACTTGTGTCTCTGAATTGATTGATTATCCCTAGTGTGAATAATAAGGGTAAGGCCAGACGAGGAGATTCGGGGAGATTTTGTCGCCTGGCGACTTATCGCCACGTCTTTTGCGCGACTATCTCCCCGAACTGCCTCAGCGTTTTTTAGTCATAGGCTATAGCGCAAAATCGACCTGCGCTAATGCACACGCGGCGATGCGTTTTCAATAGTCGCCCGAAGTTGCCTCACTGGCGATAAGTCACCAGGCGACAAAATCTCCCCGAATCTCCTCGTCTGGCCTTACCCTAAGGCAAGTTGGTGTCAGGGAAAGGGGCTGTAGTTGAGATGAATTGAGAGATGGAATGTGCACAAATAAGGCAGAAAACACTTATCTCAGGGTTGCGTTACCTGCAGTTATTGTTGGGGGACTATACCAAGCCTTGGTGGGGGTCACTGACAGTCAGTGTTTGGATGACATGTGACACACGCAGGCAGTTTGGGGCTATGTGGATGGAATGCATGTGGCACTCAGCATTATGATGGGATGGGCCTCTTGTTACAGGTTCTATTCTGGGCAGGGAGTCTCATTCTGTCTCCTCATGTCACACATTGTGGCACAGTTACTGGGGGGACACACTGAGCTCGGGGGGATAACAGAGTTGGACTGGACAGCAGTGGAATGTTTAATGGGTGCACCAGCCAGAACCTCGTGCTATGTGAGTAATAATCACCTTTACCCCACAGCTTTACAATTTACTGGAGTGCCCCCCAGGATCACTGATACTCCATTCTGCGGGTGTAAATTAGATGGTGCTGAAGGGCACTGGGTGTGGGTGAAGGTGAAGTGTTTGCTTGTGCCAGAGAATGTAAAGTTCATCCTCTCAGGTAGGACCTCTCAGCACAGTTCTTGGCTTGGGTCATGTAATCACTGCAGAGAGTTGAACTGCACTGCTCAATATTTCATCTGTCCACTCTTCTTCCTCCACAGGTGGGGCACTATAAGGACCCCCTTTTCATCTCTTGCTGATTTACCAATGTGCTGAAGAAGCCACTGATGATGGATAGCCCACCCAAGCTTGCTGGAGAAACTCTGATTGTGCACCACATACCCCTGGTGCATTGCCAAGTTCCTGATAGAAAGTGTTGCCCAACTTCTAAGAGATCTCACTCCTATGGCAACAATGACCTTGGCCTTACCAGAACCACCTCCCTCCCAGAAAGGGACCTCTCTCAAGCCGACTCTTTGGTGTACAGCAGCATAATTCAAGCTTCGAAACCTACTGTTATTGAAACGGGAATCAAGAAAGAGGAGGATTGGCAAGGACCTAGTACTAGAAAACGGCACAACCCATTCCTACCCAGTGAGGAAGAGGAGGAAGTTATAGTCGGCGGAGGTGCAGCAGAGAAATCATTCCACCTTCACAATGCTTCCAGTGTCCCTAAATCATGTTTCCATTTCAAGGAACCAGCTCTGCCACCATTCCACCTCCATGACACTGCACCCATTGTGAAGCCTTGGATGGTGAATTGTAGGTCAGGGCTGGTGGATGGACAAGAGAAGACCTCACCTGATGACATACAGAAAGGGAGCAATGGCAACCAAGGTCCATCAGAACTCATCACTGAAGAACATGTATGGAATCAGCATACTGTACCCACCTACACTCTGGACTGGAACCAGAGCTCAGATTTAGGAAACCAAGATCTCCTGCAGAGCCGAGAATGTAGTTGCAATGGTTCAGACACATTAAGGCACTGTAGGTGTTACAGTGCTTCCAGTCAGTCAGAAATGGACCAGCAGGTGAGTTACGTCAGCGACTCCTCGTGCAATAGTTCTGATGGCATTCTGGTTAACTTCAGCACCTTGTATAACAAGATGAATGGACAACCCAGGTCCAACCTTAATTCTGGAAGCCTCTCCTGTGACTCCTCGTTTTGTAGCCACCCAGACACAGGAGCTTTTTATCTTGACCTGCAAACATCGCCCACAGAATCCAAAATGTCATGTGACTCACACCTCCATGACTGCTCTGGAAAGCAATGTGGGTGTCACCACCACCACCCATCTTCTCCAGTACTGGATGCCAACTGCAATTCCTACCATTTAAACTGCGACTTAAGGGAGTGTCCTGGGGAAAACTCTGATCTGACCTCTTGCTTTCAGAGTCAAGCTCGGCTAGTGGTGGCCACTCAGAATTATTATAAGCTTGTTACTTGTGATTTGTCATCTCAGTCCTCTCCAAGCCCAGCAGGATCCTCCATCACTAGCTGCTCAGATGAGCAAACTAAAGGCAGCCCAGTTCAGCCCACAGAATATTTCCTCTTCCAACAATCAGACACAAATCTAGATACGAATGAACCTAAAGGGCCCATAGAACGTTCCAAGTCAGACATCATTGAAGGACAGGTCTATGTGAATGTGTCACCTCCAAATTTCACCACTGGTCGCCAGCGTTCACGCAGTTATGATCGTAGCTTGGATAAGAGTCAGAGTACACGTCTAGGGTCGCTGGAGCGCATGTTAAGCTGCCCAGTTAAACTAAGTGAGGGTCAAGTTGGCCAAGCCCAAAGTTCATCTCCTAAAAGGGTGACTTCCTTTATGGAGTTAGCCAAGACCAGAAAGAAGAATGGCATCAGCCCGCCTCTGAGAACCAGCGGGGATTCATCTTTGGAATTTTCCCCTATTACAGAGTTCCACCATGATGGCAATGGGATTACAGAGCATGGAGAATTCCGTAGTCAGAGCCTCCCACCCATGTCCTTCTTGCACTGTCGGAGTCGGACCTGTGAGGGGTGCACAGGTGATACCAGGGAAGCTAAAGCCACAAATTCCAACCAAATGACTGCAGCCATCCAAACATCAGGGACTTGTGACAGAGACACCAATCAGGAATTGCTCTGCAGTGGGATGGACCCAGGTGGATCTGGTCTGAGCTTCCTACAGTTGGACCTCAGAGCCAAGGCAGATGGTGAGTTAGTAACTGCTTGGTGTTATGAGTCTTTCATCTTATGTTATGAATTTCCTATTCCTTCCCACCAATTAATCATTTATTACCCCTCTCTTGGAATGAAATACCATAAACATGACTGCCCTCACAGTAAAGAACCCCTTCCTATGCTGATGGTGATATCTAATTTCCTTCCCACCAATTTATCACTCATTCCCCCTCTCTTGGTAGGGAATCCCATAACTTGACTGTCCTTACAGTAAAGAACCCCTTCCTATGCTGATGGTGAGATCTCCTTTCCTCCCGACCAATGAATCACTCATTCCCCCTCTCTTGGTAGGGAATCCCATAACCTGACTGTCCTTACAGTAAAGAACCCCTTCCTATGCTGATGGTGAGATCTCCTTTCCTCCCCACCAATGAATCACTCATTCCCCCTCTCTTGGTAGGGAATCCCATAACTTGACTGTCCTTACAGTAAAGAACCCCTTCCTATGCTGATGGTGAAATCTCCTTTCCTCCCCACCAATGAATCACTCATTCCCCCTCTCTTGGTAGGGAATCCCATAACCTGACTGCCCTTACAGTAAAGAACCCCTTCCTATGCTGATGGTGAGATCTCCTTTCCTCCCCACCAATGAATCACTCATTCCCCCTCTCTTGGTAGGGAATCCCATAACCTGACTGCCCTTACAGTAAAGAACCCCTTCCTATGCTGATGGTGAGATCTCCTTTCCTCCCCACCAATGAATCACTCATTCCCCCTCTCTTGGTAGGGAATCCCATAACCTGACTGTCCTTACAATATTTTGTCAGAACAGATATTTTTTCTGGGTGCTGCTCCCCACTGCCTGTGTGCACCCAGAGCTGCAGTTGAGATTGCAGTTGTCACTATACTGTTATATTCCATAGAGAGGCTGAGGAATTTCACGGATGGTGCACGAGCGTGACTAATGCAATCGCTCAGCAGTGACCAGGAGATTCCAGAGAGGCGCATGTATAAATAGCGAGAGTGCTGGGCCGAGGGAGAGACAGTCGTTCTGCAGCTGTTACTTAGTGAGGGACAGAGAGACCCCACCCCAGACGCAGAGTGTTCCTCAATAGCAGCTCCATTCCCTGGAAAGATCTATAAATAACAAATATATTACCCAATTAGACATACGGCCACGTGAGCTCACACTTTACTGCGGCCTGCCCCGGGGACACGGAGAGATAAGTAACCGACTCAAGGCACAACCAAAGCTTCTCTCCCAGAGGGAAAACGCATGTAATATCCAAAGACCAACTCATAATCAATTGCTTTCTGTTGTATTGTTTGGGGAGTCAGAACAGCAGTGCAGAGAATATAAACAGACAGACAGACGCTGCTTTCAAAGCCAATTCCATTGGGAATATGTAATTCATGTGGAGTGAAACGTTACATTTCCTTCCATTAGCCATAAAAGTGTTTCTGGGGGGGAAGGAAAATGCTCCGTCATCTGTGTTTGCTCAGAGCAAGATGGCCGACGTAGTATCACTGGAGTATCTCCTGCCTCTGTATGTGGGGAGTGTAATGATAATAATAATATTAGTGTTTGTCTCACTACGGAGAGAATCCATGATACGAATGTGAGCTCTGCCCAGTCATGTCATATTAAAACTCAAGCAAGAGGAGAAGGGTCTCTTATATCCCATCAATTAGTGATACATCCATGGAATCCTCAGTGGTCAGACACAACCAGTATTACAATATATAGTGGCCCCAGTATTACAATATATAGTGGCCCCAGTATTACAATATATAGTGGCCCCAGTATAACAATATAAAGTGGCCCCAGTATTACAATATATAGTGGCCCCAGTATTACAATATATAGTGGCCCCAGTATTACAATATATAGTGGCCCCAGTATTACAATATATAGTGGCCCCAGTATTACAATATATAGTGGCCCCAGCATTACAATATATAGTGGCCCCAGTATTACAATATATAGTGGCCCCAGTATTACAATATATAGTGGCCCCAGTATTACAATATATAGTGGCCCCAGTATAACAATATAAAGTGGCCCCAGTATTACAATATATAGTGGCCCCAGTATTACAATATATAGTGGCCCCAGTATTACAATGAATAGTGGCCCCAGTATTACAATATATAGTGGCCCCAGTATTACAATATAAAGTGGCCCCAGTATTACAATATAAAGTGGCCCCAGTATTACAATATTTAGTGGCCCCAGTATTACAATATATAGTGGCCCCAGTATTACAATATATAGTGGCCCCAGTATTACAATATATAGTGGCCCCAGTATTACAATATATAGTGGCCCCAGTATTACAATATATAGTGGCCCCAGTATAACAATATATAGTGGCCCCAGTATTACAATATATAGTGGCCCCAGTATTACAATATTAGTGGCCCCAGTATTACAATATATAGTGGCCCGCATTACAATATATAGTGGCCCCAGCATTAAATATATAGTGGCCCCAGTATTACATATATAGTGGCCCCAGTATTAACAATATATAGTGGCCCCGTATTACAAAATATATTGGCCCCAGTATAACAAATATATGTGCCCAGTATTACAAATTAATGCCCCAGCATTACAATATATAGTGGCCCCGTATTTACAATATATAGTGGCCCAGTATTTACAATATAAAGTGTATAACAATATATAGTGGCCCAGTATTACAATGTATAATGGCCCCAGCATTACCAATATATAGTGGCCCAGTATTTACAATAAAATAGTGGCCCCAGTATTTTCAATATATAGTGGCCCCAGTATTACAATATATAATGGCCCCAAGCATTACAAATATAGTGGCCCAGTATTACAATATTAGTGGCCCCAGTATTACAATATATAGTGGCCCAGTATTACAATATATATAGTGGGCCCAGTATTACAATATATAGTGGCCCCAGTATTACAAATGAATAGTGGCCCCAGTATTACAATATTTTAGTGCCCCCAGTATTACAATATATAGTGGCCCCAGTATAACAATATATAGTGGCCCCAGTATTACATATATAATGGACCAGCATTAAAAATATATAGTGGCCCAGTATTACAATTATAAAATGGCCCCAGTATTACAAAATATATTGGCCCCAGTATAACAATATATAGTGGCCCCAGTATTACAATATATAATGGCCCCAGCATTACAATATATAGTGGCCCCAGTATTTACAATATATAGTGGCCCCAGTATTACAATATAAAGTGTATAACAATATATAGTGGCCCCAGTATTACAATATATAATGGCCCCAGCATTACAATATATAGTGGCCCCAGTATTTACAATATATAGTGGCCCCAGTATTACAAAAATACAGTGGCCCCAGTATACAATATATAATGGCCCCAGCATTACAATATATAGTGGCCCCAGTATTACAATATATAGTGGCCCCAGTATTACAATATATAGTGGCCCCAGTATTAACAATATATATAGTGGCCCCAGTATTACAATATATAGTGGCCCCAGTTTTTACAAAAGAATAGTGGCCCAGTATTACAATATATAGTGGCCCAGTATTACAATATATAGTGGCCCCAGTATAAACAATATATAGTGGCCCCAGTATTACAAATATATAATGGACCAGCATTACAATATATAGTGGCCCCAGTTATTACAATATATAGTGGCCCCAGTATTACAATATATAGTGGCCCAGTATTACAATATATAATGGCCCCGCATTACAATATATAGTGGCCCCAGTATTACAATATATAGTGGCCCAGCATTACAATATATAGTGGCCCAGTATTACAATATATAGTGGCCCCAGTATTACAATTATAGTGGCCCCAGTATAACAATATATAGTGGCCCAGTATACAATATAATAATGGACCCAGCATTACAATATATAGTGGCCACCAGTATTACAATATATAGTGGCCCCAGTATTACAATAAATAGTGGCCCCAGTATTACAATTTATAGTGCCCCAGTATTACAATATATAGTGGCCCCAGTATTAAATATATAGTGGCCCCAGTTATAAAAAATATATAGTGGCCCAGTATTACAATATATAATGGACCCAGCATTACAATATTTTAGTGGCCCCAGTTATTTCAATATATAGTGGCCCCCGTATTTTCAATAATAGTGGCCCCAGTTTACCCAAAATAAAAATGGCCCCCGCATTACAATATATAGTGGCCCCAGTATTACATATAATAGTGGCCCCAAACATTACAATATTTTAGTGGCGCCCAGTATTACAATTATATGGCCCCAAATATTACAATAATATAGTGGGGCCCAGTATTACCCAAAATTATAGTGCCCCAGTTTACCCAAAATAAAAGTGGCCCAGTATTACAATATATAGTGGCCCCCCGTATTACAAGTATATAGTTGGCCCCAGCATTTAACAATTACTATAGTGGGCCCCCAGTATTACAATATATAGTGGCCCCCAGTATTACAATTATTATTTAGTTGGCCCCAGTATACAAAAGATAAGTTGGCCCCCAGTATAAACAATAACTATAGTGGGGGGGGGGGGGGGTGGGGGCGGCGCCCGGGGGGGGGGGGGGGGGCGGCGGGGGGGGGGGGGGGGTAGGGCGGGGGGGGGCGGGGCCCGGGGGGGGGGGAGCCGGGGGGGCGCTCAGCGCACGTCGCGTCGGGCGTGCTTGAAAGCTCGGTCGCGGCGGTCGTAGGCACGCGAGGGCAATCGCAGGGCGGCAGCGCGGGGGTGCCCGTGGGGAGCGCGGGTGAGCGGCGGCGGGGGGCGAGGCTCGTCGGCACGGGAGTCTCTACATGTCACTCACTGAACCAGCCGGTATCGCCGTATCGAAACTCTCTGATGACTCTGCGCCAGAGACGGAAGCAGACTACACTCTCTCGCAATGTAGCATAAGACTAGATCACTCAGCAGACATCTAGCAACGTCGATCGACGCGCGACGTCGTCACACGACTACGCTTATCGACGCCGCGACGTATCTGGCCGATCGCACACAATCCGACGTGCTGCTCACGATACCTGCATCACACTGGCTGGCGTAGTAGAATGCGTGATGTATCTGCACTCATCAAGCATACAACACCTACGCAGACAGTCCGACAGAGAGTGCACGCGACGCACAATGCGATACCTGTTAACGACGTCGCATGCACATAGATCAACTCGGACTCAATAATGACCCTATCGCGGCTAGCGCACGTACGACTGCTCACATCATCTACCTCGTCCTAGTAAATGTACATAATATCTCTGATAGAGGCGATCATCTCTATCTCTCGACGCTCACCTCCGAGACGACGAGACGTCGATCCGAGATCCGCGCACGCAGCGCATGCAGACAGCATTCGTCATGAACCGGCGACTGACTGTCGCTAATCAACTCAACTGCCACGCCACTCGTATGCAGCTACCGCGTGAGCATCTCTGACTAGCAGGCGCGGACTCAGCAGACCGGCGACATCGATCGTCTGCGCTGCTGCTCGGCGCTCAGCGCTGTAACAATCTCTTCCTATAGACACGCCATACTCAGCTAATACAGACATCGTCCTACCGTGTGATCGATGTAGCGTGCAACAGCTAGAACTCGACGCTACCGAGCCGACTACAGCGATATCGTCACAATGCAGCACATGTCATCGATATCCGGGCGACACGCCGCGCCGCGATGCGATCTGCAGCGCGCAGCGACTAACAGCGCGATCGTAAACGTAGGTCTTACTGCATCCTATACAGTATCGACAGCACCATCCTCGACGTCTCAAACTCAGCGTCCTGCTACACAGCCAAGCGGACGCATCTCCCTAGCGCGAGCGCTCAGCATCAGTACGCTCTACGCGTCACATGCCATACGGTCGTCGTCGCTCTACATCGTCATCTAGAAGTAATCGTGAATCACGACACTCGGGTCTCTCTCTCAGTCGAATCGCTCCGACACTCCGCTACACATCAGCATGTCTTCTGCTGCCAACTGGTGCCAGCGCGCACCAATCATCCACGGCCTGTCCGTAGTCGAGATCGGTCAGAATAATGTCTACTCGCAGCGTCTACGATTGACACTCGGCGTGCATATAATCACTTTCAAGCGCTGTATAAGGAGCGATCACGCGCAGTCTCAGCCTAACAGGCGATGACACAGCTCGATACACGTATGTCAAGCTGTGCAGCGTCTGAACGCAGCTGAGCGTACTCGTCATTGTAAACGACCACGCACTGCCTGCTCCGTAACAGCAATAAGTCGTATCAAGCACTACGCTCAGATACTCTCTCAATCTACGATAGAGCGCGGACGATACAATCCTCAGCAGTCTCATCACTAAGAACAATATAGCATGAGCCATCATAGTGTCTGACTCGAGCTTAGATCATATAGCGAAGCGTGAAAAACGGCGCGCTAGATACAGCCGCCGATCACTTCATAGACTATCGTAAAGACCTAGCTCGCTCCTGAGCTCGTATTCATACGGACCTACATCGGCACTCGCGCGACGATTGATGCTATCGCATAGTCATCATGTCACTAGCTCATTACCGCACACAAGCCACTACCTCGAGATATTGCCAAGATCTGACGGCTAAGTCACGACTAGGACACGCATCGCACGCGCTCCGTCACTGATCGCATCATCGTGCGCACTGTGCAGACGCACACGCGATAAGCTCTAAGTCTGACTCGATATCGTATAACTATCTCCAACGCGATGATCCAGAATGCGTCGCTGAAGCGCGTCCGTCATATTCTACGTCACGACTGACGGCTCAGCAGTGGAGAGTCCTGATCTAACCTCGAGATCCATAGAAGCGTGCTCGTCTAGATGACCAGTCATAATAGCGATCAGCTCTAGCCAACTGCTATAAGCATTGTCTAGTACTACCGCTTTGCTGCCACGATCAACGGCCGACTCGCTCAAGTCAGTATCGACGCAGACCGAACATGATAAGCACACGTAATCATGCACACGCATTCACGGCTGCTTCTCCTGCAGCTACTCTGATCATGCGCATGCATAGTGTCCATCGACAGCTCATCAGCCACACCTTGCTCGCGGCCGCATGCAACTCCATGTGACATGCCTAGTCTCTGCACCAGCGGGGCTGAACACATCGTATCTCATATCAGCGATCCTCGCGTATCAGGCTGAACTATTCCATACGTACCTTCATCGTAATGTGCCGCGTACCTACACGCGTCGTCGAAACAACGCGACTCTGCTAGCTGACGATCTGCGCGAGACTCGCTGGTCACGCATCGCGCCTCGACACGTATCTACGCAGCTCGTCATGTAATGCGCGTTCACACACATCACAGCTATACTGCGTCGTATACTCAGCGCTCGCTGCCTCACTAAGATAGCGATCGTCGCGTACTCGTATGCTCGACGCATACTGCTGATCACTCTGCAGACGCATCATCAAGCTATATCATCGCACTCTGTCGTCTGTCATCCTATCCTTGCGGCTAAGCTCAGCAATGACCCTCGAACACCTGCGCTGAACTAGTCTGCACAGTACGCGCATCTGGCAAGTCTATGCGACTGCGCAGCTCCGACACTGAGCTGTAACCGTCTGTACGAGCATCGCGATCAGATAGAGATAACTGCGCGAGCTCGTGTAGCATCCAATCTATCGTCAGTCGTACTCACGCGTCAGCGCGTAACGTGCTCGACTATTCTGTGCATGACTGCATAGACATACTGCGCGTGCGCTCATCGTCGCATCTGCTCAGATCTGATGCATCGACGAGTCAGTCATAACTCACTGCATCAGTCCTCGGAGCGATCTGATAGTCGCTCCACGTACAAACTGCGCCATCAGCACACTGCTGAATGATACGCTCAGTAGATGAACTCACAAGCGGGGCCTCCTTCGCATGGCGACTGGCACCAGCAGAGACGGCGATTGGACGCAGCGTGCTGCCGGTGCGTCGTCGTTGATACGTGAGCCGAAGCAATGACTGACCAACGAGACTCCTAGCCGTCCTGGCGTGCAAGACGGGACCCCCCTCACGGCCGACGACTTAACTAATCACCTACGCTCCAGTGCCATCGCGTCGACTCCAGCAGCCTCGACCACCGTCATCGCACATATCTACAACATGCTCGAACATCACCCTCATAGTCAAGTAGCTCTGTCGCTGAGCGTCCCAGTCGCGGGTTAGAGCACAGGCCTACTAGACTATGCTGCGTCTGGCTACGCTGGCCGGATGGGGTCAGAAGCACTCGAGCCATGCCATCGCGGCAGAAGGATCCGCCACGGCGCGGTGCCGCAGATCGCTTGGGCAAGTCCCGCACAGGGAGCCCTGCCTCTCTGCGCGCTCGGCACGGCATGTTACCGCAGTCATAGGCAGAAATCATTCGCGATCCCTCTGTCTGCATCAGTTGCCGGCATGCGAAGCCGGGGGCGACTATCTGGGATAGCGCGCGGGTGTAGGCGCAGGCGGCGGGTCGCGGGCGGGAGAGGAGCGTGTGAGGAGGGGGGGCTGGGGGGGCAACAGCTCGCGCGTCCGCAGCGTGTGAACGGCGGGACGTGAGTCACGACACGCACGTAGCGCTGTGTAACGTCGCTCTCTAACTATCAACACGTCGGCCGTGCGTGTCAGACGAACTCGTCTATCATAGATGGGACGTCTGCGTCATAAACGCTACTCCAATCGTGTAGTCGATCACTTGACTCACTGACTACATGGCGACGCGCTGCGCTAAGATGCAGAACGAACATGCACGATCTGACGCCTACTGAACAATGCGTGATCGCTCTACCTTCTCACAGTATCGGCGAGCGGAGCAACGTCTACGGCTGACTGCATGACTCTCGGATCTTCGTATGACCGACAGACGGCCGCGTCAGGCTCCTCTAAAGACATGCATATCCACGAAGCGATCAGCTCGTAAAGCTCGCACGCGAGGGACTGATAGAGCACTCTGGAAGCCGACGCCACTCGATACTCGATCACCGTCGAAATGCCGTATGCGATCGCAATATCCCGTCGAGCTCGAACGTAAGCTTTAGGCAGTGCTCACAGCTGATAGCGCATCGATACTGAGACTTCAGCATACAGATACGCTGAACTTGGCAGCAAACGTCCTCTACGCGACGAGCTGACACAATGCACGCAACGACCACACTCAAAATATCAGCGGAAGACTAAAGAATCTTCGGGGGGCGGCGAAACTGCTATCGGCCGGACGGACGCCTGTCCTTCTACACAATCGGCGACTGAGATCATCTGGCTCCGGAAGATATGGGGTTGAGGTCTCTCGATCGGGAGTCCTGTAGGGCATCTACGAGGGAGAATAGCCGTGTCGGCGGATCGTCTAGTCCTGTACGAATCGATAACTGGGTCCGGCGTGCGATCTCTCATGACGATAAACGGGATCTTCGAGCAGCTCGTGCGGCAGAGCCGCGCTCAATGTATAGCACTACCCTCTGCGAAATCAAGACATAGTGTAGAACCGGTGGCTAGCTAGGCAATGACGATGATTGATCGCCGCGACACGGCATCCAGAACGATAGGAGCGTACTAGCGACAGTCGTGCATCGTGTGCTGTCACTCCAGGCAGAGAGGAATCATACGTCGCAGATTGCATCAACAGTCCACGCGTGATGGAGGGCGGGGTGGCGGGCCGACAAGTTAGTACCATCTGGCGAGTGCAGGGCGCATGCGAGTAGGCTGACGGGGAGGGGGGCGGGGGGTAGGAGTACTGGGGTCGGGCGCGGGCGCACCAGCCAATTACAATATATAATGGCCCCAGGCGATTACAAGTTATATAGGTTGGCCCCATCGTCTAAAATCATGTATACGTAGGGCGCGCGCCCCGTAAGTAATCTTGCGGAACCTCGAATACTATCAAGGCTGGCCCCAGTATTTACCAATAACTTATAATTCGGCTCCCGGAAGCGCAGTACCACTATATAG
This sequence comes from Xenopus laevis, assembly GCF_017654675.1. Taxonomy (NCBI): domain Eukaryota; kingdom Metazoa; phylum Chordata; class Amphibia; order Anura; family Pipidae; genus Xenopus; species Xenopus laevis. The sequence goes on from NC_054371.1 coordinate 231,094,639, forward strand.
TGGCCCCAGTCATGTACCATAGATATAGTATCGCCCTCACGTTTAATTACAAAGCACCAAATATAGTGGCCCCAGTATTACAAATATACTAATGGCGCCCCAGCCCCATTACACTAAGCATATATAGTGGCCACAGTATTACAATATATATATTGGCCACCCAGCATTTCATGATACGAGTGCCCCAGCATCTACAGATATAAGTACGCCAGTATGACAATATGCTAGTGGCCCCAGATATTACAATAGTATAGTGGCCCCAGATTTATAACAATATATTAGTGGCCCAGTATGATAACAATAGTATATGGCCCCAGCATTACAATATATAGTGGCCCCAGTTTTTAAAAAATATATATGGGCCCCCCGTAAATTTCAATATATAGTGGCCCCAGGGATTACAAAAATATAATGGCCCCCGATTACAATTAAAAAAGTGGCCCCAGTATTCAATATATAGTGGCCCCCCGTAAAATTTCAATTATAGTGGCCCCAGTATTTCAATATTAATTTGGGGCCCCCGATTACAATATATAAAAGGCCCCCGATTTTTCCCAAAATATAGTGGCCCCCCGTATTAAATAATAGTGGGCCCCCGTATTTTCAATTATAGTGGCCCCAGGATTACAATATAAATTTGGGCCCCAGATTACAATAAAGTGGCCCCCCGTATTAAAAAATATAGTGGCCCCAAAATTAAATTTTATTGGGCCCCGTATTACAATATATAGTGGCCCCGCAAATATGGCCCCGTATACAATAAATTTCCCGTAATTAACAAATATAATGGCCCCCGATTACATATATAGTGGCCCAGTATTACAATATATAGTGGGGCCCCGTTTCAATAAATAGTGGCCCATTTACAATATTAATGGCCCCCCGATTACAATATTAGTGGCCCCCTATTACAATATTAGTGGCCCCAGTATTTAAAAATATATAGTGGCCCCGTATTAACAAAAAATAATGGGCCCCCGATTACAATATATAGTGGCCCCAGTATTTTACAAAAATATAGTGGCCCAAAATTACAATATATGGGCCCCCCAGATTCAATATATAAAGGGGCCCCATTTCAATAAGTGGCCCCCCTTTCAAAATTAAATGGCCCCAGCATTACTAAAGTGGCCCCAGTTTCAATATATATCCCCAATTTAAATAAAGTGGCCCCGTATTTCAATATATAAGTGGCCCAGTTTAAATATATAGTGGCCCAGTATTACAATATTATAGTGCCCCCGTAATTACAATATATAGTGGCCCCCGCATTACAATATATAGTGGCCCCAGATTACAATTATAGTGGCCCAGTATTACAATTATTAGTGGCCCCAGAATTAAATATAAAAGTGGCCCCAGTTAAAATATATAGTGGCCCCCGATTACAATATATAATGGCCCCAGATTACAATATATAGTGGCCCAGTATTTACAATAATAGTGGCCCCAGTATTACAATATATAGTGGCCCAGTATTACAATATAAGTGGCCCCAGTATTTCAATATATAGGGCCCAGTTTTACAATAATATGGCCCCGATTTCAATATATAGTGGCCCCAGTATTAAATATATAGTGGCCCCCCGATTTTCAAAAATATGGCCCCGGTATTACAAATATATAGTGGCCCCAATTTTTGAAAGTGGCCCCCCGCAAAATTATAAGGCCCTGGATTCATTCCCAGTTTGCCACCAACCCCTTAAATTTTTAAAATGGCCCCCAAAATTCAAAAATTGTGGCCCCTAAAGAATAAAGTGGCCCCTATTCAATATAAGGCCCCGTTTTTAAAATTTAGTGCCCCGTATTCAATATATATGGCCCCGCAATTTAAAAAATTTTTTAGGGCCCCTTTTAACCCCCCTTTAAAAATTTGGGAGAAAAAATATTAAAACCCCCAAAAAAAAAGTGGGGCCCATTTTTAAATAAATGGCCCCTATTCTTAAGTGGGCCCCCAAATTTAAAAATAATGGCCCGATTAAAAAGATATTGCATTAAACAGCTCATATGTAAAATCCGGCTTCATGTAAATAAATCATTTTCATAATAATATACTTGTCTAGTAGTATGTGCCATTGGGTAATCATAAATAGAAAATTGCCATTTTAAAAAATAAGGGCCGCCCCCTGGGATCGTACGATTCACTGTACTCACAAACATACCAACAAACCATACATGTTACGTCACATGAGCCAATAAACAGACAGTGTTCTTTGTTTTGCTTCCACATTTCTTCCTGTTACAGTTAGAGCTGCAGTATTTCTGGTCAGGTGATCTCTTCCTGTTACAGTTAGAGCTGCAGTATTTCTGGTCAGGTGATCTCTTCCTGTTACAGTTAGAGCTGCAGTATTTCTGGTCAGGTGATCTATTCCTGTTACAGTTAGAGCTTCAGTATTTCTGGTCAAGTGATCTCTTCCTGTTACAGTTAGAGCAGCAGTATTTCTGGTCAGGTGATCTCTTCCTGTTACAGTAAGAGCTGCAGTATTTCTGGTCAGGTGATCTCTTCCTGTTACAGTTAGAGCTGCAGTATTTCTGGTCAGGTGACCGCTTCCTGTTACAGTTAGAGCTGCAGTGTTTCTCGTCAGGTGATCTCTTCCTGTTACAGTTAGAGCTGCAGTGTTTCTGGTCAGGTGATCTCTTCCGGTTATAGTAAGAGCTGCAGTGTTTCTGGTCAGGTGATCTCTTCCTGTTACAGTTAAAGCTGCAGTGTTTCTGGTCAGGTGATCTCTTCCAGTTACAGTTAGAGCTGCAGTATTTCTGGTCAGGTGATCTCTTCCTGTTACAGTTAGAGCTGCAGTATTTCTGGTCAGCTGATCTCTTCCTGTTACAGTTAGAGCTGCAGTATTTCTGGTCAGGTGATCTCTTCCTGTTACAGTTAGAGCTGCAGTATTTCTGGTCAGGTGATCTCTTCCTGTTTTAGTTAGAGCTGTAGTATTTCTGGTCAGGTGATCTCTTTCTGTTACAGTTAGAGCTGCAGTATTTCTGGTCAGGTGATCTCTTCCTGTTACAGTTAGAGCTGCAGTATTTCTGGTCAAGTGATCTCTTCCTGTTACAGTTAGAGCTGCAGTAGTTCTGGGCAGGTGATCTCTTCCTGTTACAGTTAGAGCTGCAGTATTTCTGGTCAGCTGATCTCTTCCTGTTACAGTTAGAGCTGCAGTATTTCTGGTCAGCTGATCTCTTCCTGTTACAGTTAGAGCTGCAGTATTTCTGGTCAGGTGATCTCTTCCTGTTACAGTTAGAGCTGCAGTATTTCTGGTCAGGTGAACTCTTCCTGTTACAGTTAGAGCTGCAGTATTTCTGGTCAGGTGATCTCTTCCTGTTACAGTTAGAGCTGCAGTTTTTCTGGTCAGGTGACCTCTTCCTGTTACAGTTAGAGCTGCAGTATTTCTGGTCAGGTGATCTTTGAGGCAGCACACAGACCATCACAAAATGGTGGTTTAAGGCAAGAGATGTAAAAGGCCAATATTTACTTAAATATATATTCCTTTTGATAAGATTTTTTAATATGCCAATTAATATGATATAAACTATCTGTTGCCTAAGTATTTATTTTGGGGGTATAGTTTTCCTTTAAATGTTTAACTGCCCTTCAGGCTGGGCCCCCTTAACTCATAACAAGGTTACAGATATATAGAAACATTGGGGTAACAGTCACCCTGATATAGTTCCATTGGTACCCAGGGCACAAATAAACACTCACCCCAAATCTCCCCCTAACTGACCTTCAGACTCAGCCCCTTAGCTCATAACAAGGTTACAGATATATAGAAACATTGGGGTGTCACCCTGCTATATTTCCAGGGGTACCCAGGGTACAAATAAACACTCACCCCAAATCTCCCCCTAACTGGCCTTCAGACTGGGCCCCCTTAGCTCATAACAAGGTTACAGATATATAGAAACATTGGGGTAACAGTAACCCTGCTATAGTTCCAGGGGTACCCAGGGCACAAATAATCACTCACCCCAAATCTCCCCCTAACTGACCTTCAGACTGGGCCCCCTTAGCTCATAACAAGGTTACTGATATATATAAACATTGGGGTAACAGCTGTAGTAACGATGTTGATGATGTCATTGCCGCTATACTCATTACCTGACACATTGTGTCCCTTTGTTACAGGAATCGGTGCAGAGGCCAAGCCAGTTTTTCGCTACAGCAAGGACCAGCGTCCCACCACGTTACCAATCCAACCATTTGTTTTCCAGCACCACTTTAGCAAACCAAAGGCGCGCCCCCTGCACAGTCATTTTACTTCAAGCCTGTCCCAACTCTATGGTCTGTCCAGTGGAAGATCATCAAACCAGCAGATGGCCTCGGACTCTTCAGCCCCTGGGACATTGATCAGTCAGACAGAACCCAGGGTAATAAGTGTACAAGGGAAACACAGCCAGGATGGATGGACAAACAAAGAACATACCAAGAAACCGGCTCCTGATTCTACTCGCCCTTCTCCATTGGGCAGCTACTCTCCAATCAGGAACAATGCCATATTTTTTCAGAGCATGGACTCTGGTTCCTCAAGTTCTCCTTCTCCAGAGAAAGCCAAGGAGACTCAGCCACCTCGAAGCCGCTCTTGCCCAATGTCAGCCAATCTTCTCCCTTTTAGAGCATCACCTGCTCGAGGGACTACCCTACCCGGAGCTGCCGAGCCCTCCCAAAAATATGAAGTCTCCCCCAAAGTGGAGGTTCAGAGGACAGCTGTTAAGAGGGAGCCATTGAAAGAACCCAGCACGCTAGTTTCCAAACATGGTCTTCAACCCATCACCTCTTTACCTTTGCTGAACACAATTCTCCACGAGGGGAGCCAGGCGATATCCACAAAGAAGGATGATGAGAATGGACCAAGAAGTGCTGAGAATATTGTCGTGTCCCGAGCAGTAAATGGTACCTATGTGTTTGGATTAGTTGTTATAATTTTGGACCAATGTTCAATATCATGTGTCAGACCTGCAGCCAATCACTGTCCAGATCCCTGGTTGGCCAAATAGTTGACTATCAACCAACTCACCTGGCTCACCTCAAAATTGACGGCTCCGTAGTCTTGTTTCTGCCCCTATCTCAGGCTCTGCAGAGCAGTCAGGTACTGGGCTGGGGACAAGTGGGGCTCAGGAGCAGTTAGTACTAGCGATATTGGGACATCCTCTAAAAAATTTTAAGGGGGGAATTAATTTTTCAGTGGTCTCCTTGACAGTTCATACTATGTTCTTTAGGCTTCTGGTGCATGGGGCTATCTTTGTCACTGCACATTGTGAGACGTTCTGCACACTGTTTTTAACTGACTCACTGCCATTAACACGCCCAGTTCCAGTTCGTTAGTGGGCAATTTTACACCCTTTCACTGCCACTAATTTCTTTCTCCACTCTCTGCTTCTCTTCCTTCCTTTGGATGCCATAGCCAATCACCTGTCCCCGCAGGCGCTGAAATGGAGGGATTATAGGCGCAGGAACCCTCTGGGCCTTGATCGGGTGCATGGCTTGGCCGGGCTGTCTGGGAGTCTGGATAGAAGGCAGGAGAACAAGATAACTCGCAGGGGCAATTTCTTCGACTTCCCCAGCAGTATCCATGGTAACAGCCTCCACTTACGGCTAAATGGTGCGGATCAGTCGCTGCTGTCTTTTCCTTAGCATGAAGATTATATAAATAATATGCGGAGCCTCTCAGCTCCCAGGCTGTGTATGAAACTTTAGGAGCTCTCCATTATTCTGCTGGTTAGGCAACATCTAGAACTTTCCCTTTCTTTGCTTCTTTTTTCTTTCTTTGGCTGATTCTTCATCTTGTTAAAGGTATACTAACACCATGAAACCTGAGTAACTATGAAAATAGGATTCACTGGCGGTTCTCTGTAATACTGTCTGATACCCAATTCCAAGTGCACTACTGTAAGTGAATAGTACTGGGACCTGCTGGGCTGAACTTGGTGAGTAGACAGGGCAATAAGAGAAGAGGGGCCCTAGAGCCAGAGGCCATTAAATGCCAAGGGCCCAGATCAGATGCTAAAGGCGTCTACTACTCCAGCAGCTCAGTGATCATCTCAGTACTCTTAGCAAATATGTTTAATGATCCTAACTGTAATAAGTGTATTATTATCCCTTTATTTGTATTCCTTTCCCACCATTCCTTGCTGGTTATGACCTATACATGGGTTGATATTGACTACTGACCACTCTTGACTCTTGAACTGACGAATTATTGACCCTTGAATGGGCCAAAATGATGGTCTAATGTAACCAATGTGTAGTTTAAAAGGCAGCCTGGAAGAAAACTAGGAAGATAACTCTGGAAATGAACAGATAGGCCCCCTAACAAGGCATCTATTGGGTGTTGGGGTCACAGAAAGAATTTTAATGTCCTGGTAGAACAGAAAGAAAAATTCCTATACCAATCACATGATATAGGGGCCCAGGGTACCTGTACCAGTGCCATTACATGAAGCTTGTAGGCTTGGTTTATTATAAGGAATGTTCTCATTGTCTTCTCCTCCCAGGAAAACCTTCTGCACTCATCTCCAGTGACTTCTTCCCAGATTATTTCTCCATGACGGAGCGGCCTCCAGCTGAGTTCTGCTTGTCCCCCGACGGGGGCACTGAATCTCTGTCCATCGACCTGATGCAGAAAAGAGGTGGGAGACTCACTTCAATCTCTACATAGAGCCACCACCTAGAACCTTGGTTAGAGTGACCAAGTGCATTTTGGGTGGGATTTGGGAAGAATTTACTTTCCTAGACAGTCCTAGAAGCTTAGTCTGAAGGCCAATTAGGATGAGATTTTGGAGGAGCATTTTGCAGCCCTAGATCTTCTTAGAACCCTTATTAAATGACTAATACAGCAATGTTTTCATATGTAACCATGTTATTAGGTAACATGGCTCTTCTCAAATGTTGGGACTTAAACCAAAAAAATCTTTTTTTTTTTAAATTATTTGGTTTAGGCTTTGTCTCAGCTACAGTGGCGCAACACTTGTGATCATTCTTCACCCTGAGGGTCTGTCAGTGAGAGAGAAATAGGGGGAGCACAAGCATGTGACTCAACATCCTAGCATTCCCCATAGACACAGAAGGGTGTTTTATGCCATGGACCCCAATTTTCCCTGGCCACATCCAAACCTAACGATTGTTTCTTAAAGTGATTCCAAAGAGCATTTCCTTCATCAGCCCACCCTCAGTGATGTCACAGACTGACAGAAAGAAAGCCTGAACAACTTGTTAGATTTCAGCATTTCCAAATAGACTTTCAGGATGGAAATATACAGTATTCACCCAAAGTCTCAGTCGCCCTAATTGAATAATGCCGGGTTTGGGATGCCCATAGTTGGTGAACTGGGCCAGGGGAGGGACATTGATAAGAATCCCTTGCTGTGAAATTCCTGCATTTATCCAGGTGTCACTTTTTGTATCCCCAGGGCTGGTAAAGGCTGTAAATATTGCGGTCGATCTGATCGTGGCCCACTTTGGAACTAGCCGAGACCCAGGAGTAAAGGTGAGTAAGCAGATGTCTTTTACAACTAAATGTGACTCTCTCCCTATATATATAGTTGTTGTGCATATTTATGGCAGCATTCTGCTCCCAATTCATAGGGTTTCTGGTATCTTTTTCAGGCCAAGCTTGGGAACAGCTCAGTGAGCCCTAACATTGGACACTTAATCCTCAAGTACTTGTGCCCCGCGGTGAGGGACATTCTGAGTGATGGCCTGAAGCCCTGGGTATTAGATGTGATTGTTGGTCAGAGACGAAACTTGCCCTGGACTGTGGTGGAAGCCTCAACGCAGCTCGGTACGTCTCTATCATAATATGCCCTTATGTTTATCACAACGTCTGTCTGTCTGTTCACTAGCAACTCCTATCCTGGGAAACGATGAACAAAAAAAAAACCTTGTACCATCTGTGTATAAAAAAATAATTCATTAAATGCCAAACCAGAGAGTCTCAGAGTGAAGAATATAAAAATTTTATTGGGAAATAATCTCTGTAAATTCCTTTAAACAGTGTGGGGGCAGCAGGAATGTTGCTCCAATCTAAACACTGTATTTTGTCTCCCAAAGGTCCTTCCACCAAACTCCTGCACAGCTTATGCTGCAAAGTCAATCAGTACTCAGAACTGTCCAGCCACAACCTGCGCTTCAATGCCTTCATCTTCGGTCTCCTCAAGTAGGTGCAAAAGATCACTCATAGTCATTAAACTGTATTACAGGGCATCAGGGTAGTTTCAGAAGGCAACATCTGAAAGAAAAAGACACATTCTATGATCAAAACAAATTAGCTGTCCATTTAGAAGCCTCTGTTTAAACAAACCCATCCTTTTCTCCTTCTGCAACCTTTGTTAGGCTTTCAGATAAGGAGCAGCTCATTATACAGAGAGGCCTGCAGGTTTGTTTTGATTGTGCTCAGAAGAACAGGAAGTAGAATGTGTTAAAAGGAAGTGTTTCCTGTTAAAGGCCCCATATCTAATCTGGACTTTTTCTATTTATTTGCAGCATTCGATCCGTCGAGTTCTGGTTTAACCACTTATATAACCATGAAGGTAGGTCATTTGATAGATATACACATGTTGGCTGGATGCTGGGAATTGTAGACTGGCTAGACTCATCCGTGCATGACTTCCAGCACTATCCTTTCAAATTGGTACTGCTCTTAGTGACATATGAGATAAGGTTGAAAAAAGACACACACATATCCATCAAGTTCAAACTTTTTGTCTAACAGTATACAAGTGTATGTGCTCCAAAAAAAGGCTTGTTAAAGATCATAAATTGGCAATACCCATCCACCATCTTTCTGTTCCATTGCAGACATCATCTTCTCTCACTATGAGCCAGTTGGTTTCTTGTCAGTGTCCCACGGTGTTTGCCAAATGTTATTTGAGGAGCTGCTGCTACTTCTCCAGCCTCTGTCCCTGCTTCCCTTTGATTTGGACCTCCTGTTTGAGCACCACCTGGTGCAGATGGGTCGGGAGCAGCAGAAGAAGAAAGAGATGCTAAAGGTAAAGCAGGACTTGCTGCAGTCAGTTCACTCAACATTACAGCTCATGAGGAGCAGTGAGGAGGAAGAGCAAGGAAACCATGAGAAGAAGACCACTGAAAATGAAGTCTGTGATGTTCTGGGGTCAGAGAGGCCAACAGGGGAGGGGGCTGCATCAGTAGAGTTGGAGCAGAAGAAGGATGCCAATGTTGAAATGAAAAAAGACAAACAGGCCGGGTGGTGGTACCAACTGATGCAGAGTTCCCAGGTTTATATAGAAAGTTCATCTGACACCGCAAGGTTCACTCGCCAGGAAAGACGAAAGACAGGCACTGTTGGAACACCTAAAAAAGTTCCACCACCTCGGGAAGGTGTGGTGGAGGGTGCAGAGTCATGTCCAAGCTTGGAGGTGATGAAAGAGGAAAAACCTTCCAAGAAAGAACAAGAGGTTAAGCAAAAGGAAGAGAAGAAGTCTTGGATGGGGAGCCCTCCTGAGTCTGTATTAAATGAACTGAAAGGTGGAAAGGAGAAGGAGAATCAAACTCCACAGAGACACTCAGGGGGCGGAGCCCAAGGGGCCACAGCAAAGGAAAACATTGCCCCAGTGCAGAGCAGTCCGGTTAGGAAATGGGGACATCTTTTTGGATCCAGGAGATCACAGGGAGAGGGCAAGCAGGCAAACAGGTGAGATACCTCTGGGACAGTGTGGCCTTCAGATTAAGTGCAAGCTGTAATATCAATGGGTAAATACAAATTGTTTCAGGATAAAATGTACAGTTAGTGGAGTCCTTTTTGTAATGTAAGTTTGATCAAACATCATGATGACCTTTGTTTAGCTTAGAGTTTCGTGTCCCTTTAGAAATGAACACCCACAAAACCCTTACACCACAAGGTAGAATGGCAAGACCTACAGAGCAGCAGGAGAAGGCAGGACTACTGGTGGTATTGTGGGTATAGAAAGATGTAGGCAGCAATGAAAGATGGAAAGAATAGGGCAACATGAAGACAGCAGGGCAAGTTGGTAGTCGGGAAACATGGATAGAGTAAGGTAAGACTGCACTGGTGGGACAAGATGGAGACCGCAGGACAACATGGTGCCAGCAGAGCAAGGTGACAGTATAAGGGCAAGGGAGTTACAGTAAGGTCAGAAGACAACAGTAAGGCACTAAGATGATGGGACAGGATAGACACAAGTAAAATGGTGAAAAATTGGGCAAGATGGAGACAGTAAGGCAAGATGGCCACTGTCAGGGTCGCTTTAAGGTTTGTAGTTAGTATGTCATCATTTGGTAAGTTCCAATTTATATAAATAATGGGCCCCATAAAGCCAAAACTACCTAACCAATAACACACCATTGATTGGTTGCAGGATGCCCTCGGGCTGGCTGAACCTGGATAAGTCTGTCCTCCAAATCGTTGCACAGACTGTGAGTGCTGGAATCTGGGGAGAAGCCGTTTCAGAGAAAGGCGAAATCGTATCAGAAATGGCGGCATCACCGGCTTCACCATGCTCCCAGAATTCTCGGTAAGCAGAGCAGCTCTCTACGGAAGTTAGTGTTTTGCTGGAATAAATTTGGCACAATCGTAGGGAATCAAAACTCTCACAGTTGCCCTGGTTCCGAGTATGTGGAGCAAACAGTGGTGGTCTCTCTGAAGTTCTTATGTAGTTTTGCCACTCTGACTAATGCCAACAGTTAGTTTTGCTCTTCTTCCTTTTTTATTTTCCTCATTGTTTAAACTTTCCCATTAGCCGCTTGTTCTACCAAGGAGATCTTGACCTGTCTGAGGCTTGTTTGTGTGGAAGATGAGGTGTGTCTTGTGTTGTGACTGCTAGAATGGGTTTCTAATGGTGGCCTTGCCTAGGAGGTAACACACTAAGATTGGACTGGAGCACAGCCCATCAATAGGCCGAGTGTTCAGTTGTGAAACTTTCCACTGTCGTAAGGTAGAAGAGGAGAACACTGATAACTAGCAGGGCAAACTCGCCTAGGCCATATGGAAGATCTTCTGGTATAAAGTAGGGCGACCTGGATCCTCCTAGAAATGTGACCATAAGGGCAAACTGCACCCTAGCTGCCCCAGTGGAATCAGCTCATTTGCTTAATTAAGATTCATGCGGTTGGCTGGGGTAACAGATTTAATTACACTGAGATGTAATGAGACTTTCATTTTGTGTTTATGTCCTCACAGGAAGGAGAAACCTCTATTCCATCAGACGGAGTTTGGGCACCGCACCTTCAACTTTGCCTACACTTCACAATCTGACCAGCTCCGCTGCACCTCGGCAAGTCAGAATGGGCTGATGCCCTTAAAATACGTTTCTCGCCCTGACCCCGTGGACTCTTAACTAGGTGTGAGGTACCATGTTGGGGTTCAGCTGTACAGAGGCTCATGGAGTAACGCTGGGCTCCTTTTGTTTCATTAGTGGAACAGAGCTGTTATCCAATCAGAACTTTCTTTCTTTTCCTCTGAGAGGCAAGAAGAGACAATAATCATCAGACAAGTGTGGGGTAGATAGCATTAACGCAGTATTCTTCTTCCTGAGTCCAAACCAACGTGCACGTGTGCTAGCCGTGGTATTGACGTGAGCTGTGCATGCCGATAACTTAGAAGAAAAGACTCAGTGACCTCCACCCTGACACATAACGTTATGGGATACCTAACTTACCCGCCCAGCTTCCTTCAGCATCTCCCCGCCCACCACTGGGGCATATGTGTCTAGCACTTATATTCTGAGCAGCTTTTCCCTAACGATTTATGGAATAGTGTAAGGTTTGTTATCATCCAACATTCAACCATCTGTCACCGTTTAATATTCAATTCCCACAAGGACATGCGAAAAGATGAGACTTCTCGTAAATGACACCCTGCACCAAAAAAAGATGTCACTTCCTGCCCAGGTAGAACATGATATGTCACTTCCTGCACCTTGAGAGCATGTGACTTCTTGCCCCCAGGAAAACATGTGATTTCCTGCTCAGAGAGAACATGTGACTTCCTGCACTGGGAAAGCTGGACTTGTAGCACCATGAAAGCATGTGAGCAGGCGATTGAGTGACGGCTTGCAGACTACTGAGTAGAAAGCGATTTTGGTTGCACCCTTATTACTGCTTAATATTCCATGGAATAGGCTTTTAAAGGATTAGGAACGGCAATGGAGCATGAATCATTGTGCTCAAAGAACATTCCTTCTCTCTTCTCTGTATCTGTACATATATGAAGGAGGCGAAGCTGCGCAATTGCACCACAGTACCTATATGTATGAATATAAGAGAGCAGGGAAGGAATGTCATTGAGGCCATTGAGTTGAGGAGCTACAAGGACATGAAACATGGCTAAAGTTTGGTGTAGGTTATAGATGTGGAGGGATCATTAGTCAGAACCAGCTGAATGTATATCTCTATCCTGAGTTGGTTATTGAACTGTTTCTGAGGGTTGAAGGTTCTGGCTTAGTGAGAAGATGAGATATATCACTAGTTCTGGAATCCTGTTGGTTTTGTTGGGCCAAGAGCCAAGAGACCCATCAGACTGAGATGATAATGTTTGGTCTCCCAGTTCATGGGGGGGGGGTTGCAGAAAAGTATGTTATTGGTTCTGATAAGGAAGAAAAGAGTCAGCCGGGGGGGCCTAGTGAATATGAGTTGGTTTTTAAGTTTGTGGTTTAAATGGTTATAAGACTAGATGTTTTTGAATCAGATGGTGAGAGTTGCAATATGGTCACAGGCTGTTTTATTGGGATTTTATCATCATTTATTACCCTGCATTTTAACCCCAACTTCTATTGAAAAAGAAACCATAACAGTATTTAATTTTATGTTTTTCATGACTAGAACTTCAAACTCTTCCCTTCAGCCATAAGGACCCATCTAACAACCAACCCAGGCTCTCTTTCTGTTTGACATCACAGGGGTTGGGCAGCTAAGTGAAGTTCACTCACATTCCTTATATGACAACAAAGAGCACCTTCCCCAACTGCCCACCTTACGAGACCCCAGCCAGGGATGTAACCAATGAAAGGAGCCTTTAATAGTGACATCACAAGACTTGGCTGGCTGTACTATTATTCAAATCATCTAATAACTGTACCCCCATTTTGATATAATTATGATATTATTAACTGATGGGGTAACTACATTATGGGGAAACAAATTCAGGTAACAAATAATGATATTATTCTTTAGAAGAAAGGTTTGGTGAGATGTCCCATTGTCTCCATCCCAAGGGAGTAGAAGGGTTGGACAGGCACCTCACAGAGACAAAGTCAATACTGGGATCCCTTTAGAAGGAGGCAGAGAGTACAATGATTATGGGGAATTATCAAATGTCTAATTAGCAAATATTTTTCATGCATGCTGCAGACCCTGCTGGTTTCTGTACAGCCACACCCATTAACTGCTAATTAGCATGTGGATATTATAGTAAGGGGTGCGGGGGTCTCCATAGCCAGGTGCTGGAAATTAGTCTGAGGACTGGCTGCCCCTTTCCTCGATGTATCTGCTCTAGGTACAAATGAAAGGACTGGGTGCCCAGCACTGGGTACAGATCTATGCGGTTAGGTGCTGGTCTGTATATAAAGGGTAAGGTTTGGAGTGGGTTTTAAGGGAAAATGGAGCAAGTTGCCCATTGATATTAGTAGAAATTTAATTATAGCAGATCCCTCGTGTCATTATTGGATGCGCCCAATATTGATATTAACCTATCATAGCACTTATTGTTTATCCCGGGCAGTGGGGGAGGGAAGAATGTGATTGCCTAAACACATAGTACCACTACTTTCTATGTACTAAACAAGTACTCATAAGGGAAAATGTGTAATTTATGTATAGTATAGTGTTATTTATTAAACCAGGGAATTCCCAGCAGCGTCTTCATTCAGTTCAGTTATGTACCAATATTGTGTAATATTATTTCTAAAGCAACACTGTGAGTGTCTGATATAAAAAGGGATGATCTGTACAAATCATAGTGAAATCTCAGGGTGGCATGTACTATAAGTGATGAACACAACCTTGTATTGTATCAATGGATCTATAATCAGCATCCAGCCCTTCCTTAAATATACCTTGTGTATTTGCCACCTTCACTCTTCTCTATCCTACCTTAGCAGAGTCACTCATGAAGCTTTGGATTAGGACCCTTGAAGGGGCATGGATCTGAGGTAGGGGGCCCCGCCTGAAGGCCATTTAGGGGGAGATTTGGGGTGAGTTTTTATTTGTGCCCTGGGTACCCCTGGAACTATTTCAGGGTGACACCCCAATGTTTCTATATATCTGTAACCTTATTATGAGCTAAGGGGGCCCAGTCTGAAGGTCAGTTAGGGGGGAGATTTGGGGTGAGTGATTATTTGTACCCTGGGTACCCCTGGAACTATAGCAGGGTGACACCCCAATGTTTCTATATCTCTGTTACCTTGTTATGAGCTAAGGGGGCCCAGTCTGAAGGTCAGTTAGGGGGAGATTTGGGGTGAGTGTTTATTTGTACTCTGGGTACCCCTGGAACTATAGCAGGGTGACTGTTACCCCAATGTTTCTATATATCTGTAACCTTGTTATGAGCTAAGGGGTCCCAGTCTGAAGGTCAGTTAGGGGGAGATTTGGGGTGAGTGCTTATTTGTACCCTGGGTACCCCTGGAACTATAGCAGGGTGACACCCCAATGTTTCTATATATCTGTAACCTTGTTATGAGCTAAGGGGGCCCAGTCTGAAGGTCAGTTAGGGGGAGATTTGGGGTGAGTGCTTATTTGTACCCTGGGTACCCCTGGAACTATAGCAGGGTGACTGTTACCCCAATGTTTCTATATATCTGTAACCTTGTTATGAGCTAAGGGGGCCCAGCCTGGAGGCCAGTAAGGGGGAGATTTGGGGTGAGTGTTTATTTGTGCCCTGGGTACCCCTGGAACTATAGCAGGGTGACTGTTACCCCAATGTCTGTAGCATTCTGTTCAAGTAACAGCAAGTGAAAGACCAGTCCATATATCTGGAACTCACAGAGATCATTATGAAGTCAATAAATGACAGCAGTTCTTTCCCAGTTCATAAAGAGACACATTTTAGGAACACAGTGGGTGAGATCACATGGGTGGAAGTGCCAAATAACCCCATATTTACATACCGCCCTGAGATTTGCCCCATGGGAATGAAAAGGACTGATGAGGGTTCAGTCGCTAATTTTTTGTAATGATAATTTTCTGTTTGTGTGAATATGTAATTATCAGTTTATAAGCAATGTATGTAGTGTATATATTGTCTGGACTCTATATTGGCACAGGGAGGTCCATCTCCTCCTCCTGCCTGTGTCACTGGCCTCACCCCATGTCTCCTATCAGGTTGTGAAAGTGTTGGAGTCAATAGGAGGAGGTAGATAAAGTAGTGGTAATGTCACAGTACTGAGGAAGGTACTAACTGTTAGTAGAGCTCAGTAGCAGTTGGGGCAGCTCCCCCTTGTGGAGGCTGAGATGAATGCACGGGCGGGTCCCAGAGTGGAGTCAGTATCAGTTGTACAGACATTACATATATACTAACAGCTTATTTCATGCTCCGTCTGGTCCTTCTCAGTAGTCACAGGAGGAAGGAGCTCGGGGAAAGAATCCAGAAGTATCTGACCCACTGCTTCTTATTGAGAACCTGATATTTGGGTCTTAGACTTGATCTGGAATGAAACCCATAGTTTAGGTGGCAAGGTCACCTTGTGGCACAAATACCCCCCAGTCCCCTGGGAATATCCAATGCTTTTCCTTCCCCGTAACCATAACTACAGACCCGGGGGCGTTTAACCCGCTGACACATCTGCTCTTACCCGCTGTTAAACTCATCCGCCGTGACTCCGCCCATTCAGTCTGTATTCTGACAGATATTATATATGTATATTTATTGCTTTGTTTATTTATTACACATATTAATAAAAAATGTGCCGACGGAAAGACTGGTGTCGTCTCTGTATCTGGCCCAATGCCCATAAGACTTTAAGGAACTTCTATGAAGAATTGGATTGCGGTTTTGGTCTTGCCTGAAACGCCATTGTGTCTAATTCTGTCTGACCTAAATCCTATTCTGTTGTTATTATTTAGAAGGCTAAATATAGAAATACAATTTAGCATGGCACTGCCATTCTCTGGATATCCGGGTTTGGCCCTCTGAAGCCCCTTAAGGAATCTCGGCCCCTATCAGGTATGGAAGCTTAGTGGCTGGTAAATGGGGCCAAGGAAGATAAAAACCCTTATTTGGGACATTAAAGGTAAGTACCCACTGGAATGTAAGTGCAGCTGCTATTAGAGCCATTGCCCAACAACACAAGAGCTCCCCCAGGCACATGCAATCAGTTAAAGGAAAACTATACCCCCCAAACAATGTAGGTCTCTATAAAAAGATATTGCATAATATAGCTCATATGTAAAACCTGCTTCATGTAAATAAACCATTTTCAAAATAAAACACTTTTTAGTAGTATGTGCCATTGGGTAATCATAAATAGAAAACTGCCATTTTAAAAAATAAGGGCCACCCCCTGGGATCGTAGGATTCACGGTGCACACAAACAAACCATACATGTTAGGTCACATGAGCCAATTAACAGACAGAGTTGTGTGTTTTGCTTCCATACTTCTTCCTATTACAGTGAGAGCTGCAGTATTTCTGGTCAGGTGATCTCTTCTTGTCACAGTTAGAGCTGCAGTATTTCTGGTCAGGTGATCTCTTCCTGTTACAGTAAGAGCTGCAGTATTTCTGGTCAGGTGATCTCTTCCTGTTACAGTTAGAGCTGCAGTATTTCTGGTCAGGTGATCTCTTCCTGTTACAGTTAGAGCTGCAGTATTTCTGGTCAGGTGATCTCTTCCTGTTACAGTTAGAGCTGCAGTATTTTTGGTCAGGTGACCTCGTCCTGTTACAGCTAGAGCTGCAGTATTTCTGGTCAGGTGATCTCTTCCTGTTACAGTTAGAGCTGCAGTATTTCTGGTCAGGTGATCTCTACCTGTTACAGTTAGAGCTGCAGTATTTCTGGTCAGGTGATCTCTTCCTGTTACAGTTAGAGCTGCAGTATTTCTGGTCAGGTGATCTCTTCCTGTTACAGTTAGAGCTGCAGTATTTCTGGTCAGGTGATCTCTGAGGCAGCACACAGACCATCATTAAATAGGGGCTAATGGCAAGAAATGTAAAAGGACAATATTTACCTAAATATATAGTTTGGTAAGATTCTTTAATTATGTCACTTAATTTGAAATAAACTGTCTGTTGCTATTTTGGGGATATATCTAACTGCCGAATGGCGAGACTCATAGAGCTGCCGAGTCTTCCCAGAGTGCACTGCTCCAGTAAACCTTAATCAGGGGAGGGCATATTAACCCTTAGTGGAAAGATGCACAAGTCCTGGTTCCCCGAGTGCTGCAGGATGGAGGAGCTCCCTGGCCCAGTCCTGTTCAGCTGATTTCTCTATATATTTTTATTTCCGTGTTTTACATCAGAGGCAACAATAGATTAAATTGCTTTCTACTGTCACATGACCTGCTAAGCTGATCCATCAGGAGACTCCTGTGCAACTCATGGAATCCCTAGTGCCCTGCCTCCAGCTGAACTACAACTCCAAGCATCCCAGAACACCCAGATTTATAGGACTACAAAACCCAGCATAGGTGGCACCCCTAGTTGGAATGGGGGGAGGGGGTGACTGGAGCCAACTTTGTGGCACTTTCCATCCCTGTGACTGGGAAACCTGGGACCTATAATATCAGATTTACTAGTGGGCCTTAATGTTCCCATCAATGGCAAGAAGTCTATAAGGGCCCATCTGGGGGCGGTGCCTATGTATCAGCATTTCTTTCCTGTGCCATTGAAGTGGTTTGTCACAATTGACTGATTTTCCCCTCTGCCCCATTCTTGGGGGGGGGGGGGCGGGACACATGCTTAAAGGATAAGTTAACCTTTAAAATAAGTGAATGTAAAATTGATGAGGCTGCTATTCTAAGCACTTTTGTAATTTATATTCATTATTTATTTTGTTTTTATTCCAAGATATTAAGGGATACATGTACTGTTAATATAAATGAATTTTTCTTACAACAGCGCCACCTGCTGGTCAGTTTCCCACCAGTCTGACCACCAAGTAGTCAAGGAAGTTGTCAGGAGAAAGAAAGAGGCTGCTCTGATGTTCTTCTGCTTAGCAAATAAAAAGCAGAAACCTCTCTCACATCTTTCCTAAGCAGAAGAACATCAGCCTCTTTCTTTCTCCTGACAACTTCCTTGACTACTTGCTGGTCAGACTGGTGGGAAACTGACCAGCAGGTGGCGCTGTTGTAACAAAATTCATTTATATTAACAGTACATGTATCCCTTAATATCTTGGAATAAAAACAAAATAAATAATGAATATAAATTACAAAAGTGCTTAGAATAGCAGCCTCATCAATTTTACATTCACTTATTTTAAAGGTTTACTTATCCTTTAAAGGATAAGTAAACCTTTAATATAAGTGAATGTAAAATTGATGAGGGGTTGATAAAGGGCATGTTTACCATAAAATGAGATTGTGGCAATTTAAAAAAAAAACTGCCCCTTTAGCTGCTGATCCCCCTTCAATCATTTCTGCCTGCTGGACACAACCTTCATGTAATGAGCAACAATGGCCACTAGATGTCAGCAGATTCATAGAGTCTAAAGGATTAATAGAGGTAAAGGATTAATAGAGGTAATGTGGCATCAAGGAGAAGTCTTTTTGATTGTTCTGGAAAACACCTTAAATCCCCAAGGTCCTTTTGAGGATAACAAAACACTATCTGGAGGTAGTGGAGATATCATGAGAAGGCTACTGGATCCACAAGTGACCACGCAGGATCTGGTGAGATCAGTCCATTATTGGGGGGTATGTGTAGCTGGAAAGAGAGGGGTGTGGAGGACGCCTCAATAAACCCCTTCTTTAAACTTCTCTAGATATATCTCCACACAAGGCCACCATTAGAAGTCACGGAGCCCTGTACAACAAAAAACCAACACTGGCGCCCAAGACGCACCCAAGACGCACCCCAGATCCCGCCCACTCCACATCACAGTTAAAAGACCACACAGACATCAGCGCTAAAAAAGTAACCCCCCCCACACACAAGTTATAAAAAGCTATTGATGGTCAGGGCCCCCTTATAAGTTTAAAAAAAAAACATTGGCACCAGGGCCCCCCATAAAAGTTTTGTTTAAAAAAGCATTGGTGCCAGAGCCCCCCTTACGAGAAAAAAAAAATCGGGGCCCAAAATATATATTTTTAAAAAAACATTGGCGTCAGGGCCCCCCTTACAAGTTAAAAAAAATGAGGCCCCAAAGAATATTTTTTAAGAAAACATTGGCGCCAGGGCCCCCCTTACAAGTTAAAAAAATTGGGGCATAAATTTTTTTTTAAAAAAAAAACATTGGCGCCAGACCCCCCTTACAAGTTAAAAAAAATTGTGGCCCCAAAAAATATTTTTTTTAAAAAAAAAACATTGGTGCCAGGACCCCCTTACAAGTTAAAAAAATTAATTTTTAAAGAAGAGAAAAGAATACCCCGTATATTTCCCTTATAAATTATCGGTTAGAGCCCTTATGGTAATGAAAAATTAACTTATTGTGACCTCCCAAAACACAACTTGCCACTTCCAATAAATTTACAAAGTTAATCAACGAATTAATTTATTTGTGAAAAATTGTGTAAAAAATTATAAACAAATAAAAAATGTATTTTTTGATGATCTTGTTTATCTTGATTGCCTGTAATAATATACTAATAAAGTGCTAAGTGCTGGTTAATTAATTAATTTCACATTAAATTGAAAAATAAATGATCAAAGGATAGTAATTAATTGGCTGGTAAGTTGAATACTCAAATTGTAGAGAAAATTAATTCAAATGTTAATTACTAATAAATATAAAGTGACGAGTGCTGCAATTCATTGTATCACATTCTCAAACAATTAATTAAATAATGCAACAATTAGGGGCAGATTTATCAAAGGTCAAATTTCGAAGTGAAATATACTTTGAAATTCGACCATCGAATGGCTATACTTCGACTTCACAAAAAGAGACAGTACTTCGATTATCGAATGGCCAAATATTCAAATGATTTTACTTTGAAACGAAGTTGAAGCCGAAGTCGTAGTATCCTATTCATTGGTCGAAGTATCCAAAAAATTACTTCGAATTTTGAATTTTTTTACTTCGAAAATTCCCTCGAATTCACTTCAACCCTTGATAAATCTGCCCCTTAAAGGAAAACTATACCCCCAAAATGAACACTTAAGCAACAGATAGTTCAGATCATATTAAGTGGCATATTAAAGAATCTTACCAAACTGGAATATATATTTAAGTAAATATTGCCCTTTTACATCTCTTGCCTTGAGCCACCATTTAGTGATGGTCTGTGTGCCGCCTCAGAGATCACCTGACCAGAAATACTACAGCTCTAACTGTAACAGGAAGAGATCACCTGACCAGAAATACTGCAGCTCTAACTGTAACATGAAGAAATCACCTGACCAGAAATACTGCAGCTCTTACTGTAACAGGAAGAGATCACCTGACCAGAAATACTGCAGCTCTAACTGTAACAGGAAGAGATCACCTGACCAGAAATACTGCAGCTCTTACTGTAACAGGAAGAGGTCACCTGACCAGAAATACTGCAGCTCTAACTGTAACATGAAGAAATCACCTGACCAGAAATACTGCAGCTCTTACTGTAACAGGAAGAGATCACCTGACCAGAAATACTGCAGCTCTAACTGTAACAGGAAGAGATCATCTGACCAGAAATACGGCAGCTCTAACTGTAACAGGAAGAGATCACCTGACCAGAAATACTGCAGCTCTAACTGTAACAGGAAGAGATCACCTGACCAGAAATACTTCAACTCTAACTGTAACAGGAAGAAGTGTTGAAGCAAAATACACAACTCTGTCTGTTAATTGGCTCATGTGACCTAACATGTATGGTTTGTTGGTATGTTTGTGAGTACAGTGAATCCTACGATCCCAGGGGGCGGCCCTTATTATTTAAAATGGCAATTTTCTATTTATGATTACCCAATGGCACATACTACTAGAAAAGTATATTATTATGAAAATGGTTTATTTACATGAAGCAGGATTTTACATCTGAGCTGTTTTATAGAGACCTACATTGTTTGGGGGGTATAGTTTTCCTTTAATATGATTTTAAGCTGACTCTGGTGGAGCTATCTAACGACAAGAGCAAAAAATCCAGCAACCTTTAGGAGTTTATAGATCAAATGCTGCTCCACACTACAGGCTTTTAAATTGAGATACAAGTGCACTCGGGTAGAAAAGAGTGTTTAATATGTAGCTTTAAAAGGTAGAATTTTGCCGACGCGCGTTTCGCTAAAAAAAAACTTTCTCAAGGCAATAGAAAATCCTTTCACTCACTGTATAACACTTACTGTATAACACTCACTGTATATCACTCACTGTATAACACTCACTGTATAACACTCACTCACTGTATATCACTCACTGTATATCACTCACTGTATAACACTCACTGTATATCACTCACTGTATATCCCTCACTGTATAACACTCACTGTATATCACTCACTGTATATCACTCACTGTATATCACTCACTGTATATCACTCACTGTATATCACTCACTGTATATCACTCACTGTATAACACTCACTGTATAACACTCACTGTATATCACTCACTGTATATCCCTCACTGTATAACACTCACTGTATAACACTCACTGTATATCACTCACTGTATAACACTCACTGTATAACACTCACTGTATAACACTCACTGTATATCACTAACTGTATAACACTCACTGTATAACACTCACTGTATAACACTCACTGTATATCACTAACTGTATAACACTCACTGTATAACACTCACTGTATAACACTCACTGTATATCACTCACTGTATAACACTCACTGTATAACACTCACTGTATATCACTCACTGTATAACACTCACTGTATATCACTCACTGTATATCACTCACTGTACATCACTCACTGTATATCACTCACTGTATATCACTCACTGTACATCACTCACTGTACATCACTCACTGTATAACACTCACTGTACATCACTCACTGTATATCACTCACTGTATATCACTCACTGTATAACACTCACTGTATAACACTAACTGTATAACACTCACTGTATAACACTCACTGTATAACACTCACTGTATAACACTCACTGTATATCACTCACTGTATAACACTCACTGTATAACACTCACTGTATATCACTCACTGTATATCCCTCACTGTATATCACTCACTGTATATCACTCACTGTATAACACTCACTGTATAACACTCACTGTATAACACTCACTGTATAACACTCACTGTATAACACCTCACTGTATATCACTCACTGTATAACACTCACTGTATAACACTCACTGTATATCACTCACTGTACATCACTCACTGTACATCACTCACTGTATAACCTCACTGGTAATATACTCACTGTACATCACTCACTGTACATCATCACTGTTATAACACTCAAATGTATACTCACTGTATATTCACTCACTGTATATCACTAAAACTGTATAACACTCACTGTATAACCTCACTGTATAAACACTCAATGTAACTAACATCACTGTAATAACACTCACTGTATAACACTCACTGTATATCACTCACTGTACCATCACTCCAACTGTACATACTCACTGTAAATCACTCACTGTATATGCACTCACTGTAATAACACTCACTGTATACACTTCACCTGTATAACACTCACTCACTCACTGCATGTATACAACTCACACTCACTGTATATCACTCACTGTATAACACTCACTGTATAACACTCACTGTATAACACTCACTGTATAACACCACTGTATATGTCACATCACTCAACTGTACATCACTACTGTAATCAACTCACTGTATATCACTCACTGTATATCACTCACTGTATAACACTCACTGTATAAACTGTATTATCACTCCTGTATAACACTATCACTGTATATCACTCACTGTACTAACACTCACTGTATAACACTCACTGTATAACACTCACTGTAACATCACTCACTGTATATCACTCACTGTAATATCACTCACTGTATAACACTCACTCACTGTATATTCAACTCACTGTATAACACTCACTGTATAACACTCACTGTAATCACTCACTGTATATCACTCACTGTATATCACTCACTGTATATCACTAACTGTATAACACTCACTGTATAACATCACTGTATAAACACTCACTGTATAACACCTAACTGTATCACTTCACTGTACACATCACTGTATAACACTCACTGTATATCACTCACTGTATCACTCACTGTATAACACTACTGTATAATCACTCACTGTATATCACTCACTGTATACACTAACTGTCACCATCACTGTATAACACTCACTCACTGTATAACACTCACTGTATATACTACATGTAATAACACTCACTGTTATAACACTCACTGTATATCACTCACTGTATCCTCACTGTATATCACTCACTGTACTGTATCACTCACTGTATATCACTCACTGTATATTCACTACTGTATAACACTCACTTATAAACACTCACTGTATAACACTCACTGTATATAACACTCACTGTATATTCTAACTTATGAACACTCACTGTATACATCACTGTCACGTATACACTCTCTGTATATCACTCCTGTATAACTGCTCACTTTGTATATCACTCACTGTATATCACTCACTGTATAACACTCACTGTATAACACTACTGTATAACACTCACTGTATTATACACTCACTGTATATCACTCAATGTATATTCACTCACGTATAACACTCACACTCACTGTATAACACTCACTGTATATCACTAACTGTAATAACACTCACTGTATAAACACTGCTCACTGTATATCACTCACTGTATAACACTCATTGTATTCACTCACTGATAATTCCTGCACTGTATATCACTCACTGTATATCAACTTCACTGTATAACACTCACCTGTATAACACTCACTGTAATAACACTCACTGTGTAACACTCACTGTATATCACTCACTGGTATAACAACTCACTGTACAACATCACTGTATAACACTCACTGTATAACACTCACTGTACAACACTCACTGTATAACACTGCACTGTATATCACTCACTGTAATAAGCACTCACTGTACTCACACTCACTGTATAACACTCACTGTATATCCTGCACTGTATAACACTCACTGTAAACACTCAATGTATAACACTCACTGTCATATCACTAACTGTAATAACACTCACTGTATACACTCACTGTATATCACTGCACTGTATAATCACTCACTGTATACTCACTGTATATCACTCACTGTATATCACTCACACTCACTGTAATAACACTCACTGTATAACACTCACTGTATACTCACTGTATATCACACTGTCAACTGTCACTGTATAACACTCACTGTATAACACTCACTGTACACTCACTGTATATCACTCACTGTATATACTGCATATACACTCACTGTCTCATCACTCACTGTACATCACTCACTGTACAACACTACACTGTATATCCCTCACTGTATATCACTCACTGTATAACACTCCTGTATAACTCACTTATAACACTCACTGTATAACACTCACTGTATAACACTCCACTGTATATCACTCACTGTACATCACTCACTGTACATCACTCACTGTATAATCACTCACTGTATAACACTCCATCCTCACTGTATATCACTCACTGTATAGGACACTCACTGTATAACACTCACTGTATAACACTCACTGTATAACACTCACTGTATATACCTCACTGTATATCACTCACTGTAATATCACTCACTGTACTCACTCCACTTGTACATCACTCACTGTATATCACCACTGTACATCAACTATCACTGTATAACACTCAACTGTATAACACTCACTGTATAACACTCACTCACTGTATACACTCACTGTATACATCACTGTATATCAACCACTGTATACACTCACTGTAATAACACTCACTGTATAACACTCACTGTACATCACTCACTGTAATAACACTCAACTCACTGTATATCACTCACTGTATAACATCACTGTATAACACTACTGTAATATCACTCACTGTATATCACTCACTGTATAACACTCACTGTATAACACTCACTGTATAGCAACTCACTGTATAACACTCACTGTATAACACTCACTGTATACCATCACTCCACACTGTATAACACTCACTGTATATCACTCACTGTACATCACTCACTGTATAACACTCACTGTAATATCACTGTATATCACTCCCTGTATATCACTCACTGTTACACTCCATCTGTATAACACTCACTCACTGTATATCACTCACTGTATATTACTCACTGTATAACACTCACTGTATAACACTCACTGTATATCACTCACTGTATATCACTCACTGTATAACACTCACTGTATATCACTCACTGTATATCACTCACTCACTGTATATCACTCACTGTATATTACTCACTGTATAACACTCACTGTATATCACTCACTGTATATCCCTCACCGTTTATCACTCACTGTATAACACTCACTGTATATCACTCACTGTATAACACTCACTGTATATCACTCACTGTATAACACTCACTGTATAACACTCACTGTATATTCACTCACCTGTATAACACTCCACTGTATATCATACTGTATAACACTCACTGTATAACACTCACTGTATAACACATTCACTGAACATCACTCACTGTATATCAACTCCACTGTACATCACTCACTGTATATCCCTCACTGTATTCATCAACTGTTATATCACTCAGCTGTATAACACTCACTGTAATATCCGCTCAACTGTATATCACTTCCTGTATAACACTCACTGTATAACATCACTGTATAACACTCACTGTATACACACTCACTGTATAACACCTTCACTGTATATCACTCACGCTATATAACTCACTGTACATCACTCACTGTACATGCTAACAACTCACTGTATTAATCATCTGTACATCACTGCACTTGTAATAACACTCACTGTGATAACACTCACTGTATAACACTCACCACTGTATATCACTCACTTGTATAACACTCAACTGTATATCACTCACTGTAATAACACTCCACTGTATAACAACTCACTGTATAAACACTCACTGTTACATCATCACTGTATAACAACTCCCTCACTGTATAACACTCACTGTAGAACACTCACTGTATATCACTCACTGTAATATCACTAACTGTATATACACTCACTGTATAACCTCTCACTGTATAGCACTCACTGTATACACTCACTGTATATCACTCACTGTACATCACTCACTGTTAACACTCACTGTAATATCACTCACTGTAACAGTCGACTCACTGTATAACACTCACTGTATTCACATCACTGTATATCAATCACTGTATATCATCACTGTAATAACACTCAGGCTGTATAACAGACTCATACTCACGATGTATATCAACTCACGTGTATATTACTCACTGTTACACTCACTGTATAAACACTCACTGTATTCACTCACTGTGATATCACTCACTGTATAACACTCACTGTATATCACTCACTGTATCCACTCACCTCACTGTATATCAAACTCACTGTAATATTACTCCACTGTATAACAACTCACTGTTAAATTCACTTCACTGTATATCCCCTCCCGTTTATCACTCACTGTATAACACTCACTGTATATCACTCACTGTATAAGCACATCACTGTATATCACTCATGTTAACACTCACTGTATAACACCTCACTGTAATATCAATCACTGTTATCACTCGACTGTATACACTCACTGTAAATCACTCACTGTATAACACTCACTGTATATCAACTACTGTATAACAACTCACTGTATAACACTCACTGTAATAACACTCCCACTGTACAATCACTCACTGTATAATCACTCACTGTACATCACTCACTGTATATCCCTCACTGTATATCAGCTCACTGTATATCACATATTACTCCACTGTATACACTCACTGTATATCACTCAGCTGTATATCACTCACTGTATACATCCACTGTATATTCACTCACTGTAATATCATCTCACTGTATATCACTCCACTGTATAACACTCACTGTATAACACTCACGTATAACACTCACTGTATAACACTCACTGTATATTCACTCACTGTATAACACTCACTGTATATCACTCACTGTATAATAAACTCACTGTAATAACATCAAACTGTATAATCACTCACTGTATAACACTCACTGTAATATCACTCACTGTTATAACACTCACTTGTAATCACTCACTTATATGCACTCACTGTATAAACACTCACTGTATAACACTCACTGTATATCACTCACTGTATAACACTCACTGTATAACACTTCGACTGTATATCACTCACGTATATCACTCACTGTAAATAACACTCACTGTAATAACACTCACTGTACCATCACTCACTGTATAACACTCACTGTATAACACTCACTGTATATCACTCCTGTATAGTCACTCACTGTATAACACTCACTGTATATCACTCACTGTATATTCACTGTACATCACTCACTGTAATATTCATCACCTGTATAACACTCACTGTATATCACTCACTGTTTAACACTCACTGTATATCACTCACGTATAACACTCACTGTAATAACACTCACTCACTGATAACACTCACTGTATATCACTCACTGTATAACACTCACTGTATAACACTCACTGTACATCACTCACTGTATAAGCACACTCACTGTATATACTCATTATAATCATCTGTATAACACTCACTGTATAACACCACTGTAACCATCACTCCACTGTAATAACCTACTCAGCTTCACTGTATAGTCACTCAACTGTATAACACTCACTGTATAACACTCCACTGTATAATCACCTCACTGTATAATCCCTCACTGTATATCACTCACTGTATATCACTAAACTGTATAACACTCACTGTATAACACTCACTGTATATCACTCACTGTATATCAACTCACTGTATAAACTCAACTGTTATATTCACTAACTGTATAACACTCCTGTAAATTTCACTCACTGTATATCACTAAACTGTAACACTCAATGTATACACTCACTGTATAACACTCACTGTATATCACTGCACTGTATATCAACTCACCACTGTATATCTCTTACTGTATAACACTCACTGTTTAACACCTCACTTGTATATCAACACTCTGTAATAACAATTCACTGTATAACACTCACTGTATATCACTCACTGTATAACACTCACTGTATATCACTCACTGTATATCACTCACTGTATAACACTCACTGTATAACACTCACTGTATAACACTCACTGTATATCACTCACTGTATATCACTCACTGTATATCACTAACTGTATAACACTCACTGTATATCACTCACTGTATATCACTCACTGTATATTACTCACTGTATAACACTCACTGTATAACACTCACTGTATAACACTCACTGTATATCACTCACTGTATAACACTCACTGTATAACACTCACTCACTGTACATCACTCACTGTATAACACTCACTGTATAACACTCACTGTATAACACTCACTGTATAACACTCACTGTACATCATCAACCTGTATAACAACTCACTCACTGTAATATGCACTAAAACTGTATAACCACTGTCACTGTATAACACTCACTGTATATCACTCACTGTATATCACTCACTGTATAACTCACTGTATTCACTAACTGTATAACACTCACGTATTCACTCACTCCAACTGGACTGTATATCACTCACTGTACTCACTGTCACTGTATTAACTGTATACTCCACTGTATATCTCTTACTGTATAACGACTCACTGTATAACACTCCACTGTATATATCTCACTGTATACCTCACTGCACTCACGTATATCACTCACTGTATAACACTCACTGTATATCACTCACTGTATATCACTCACTGTATATCACTCACTGTATAACACTCACTGTATAACACTCACTGTATAACACTCACTGTATATCACTAACTGTATAACACTCACTGTATATCACTCACTGTATAACACTCACTGTATATCACTCACTGTATATCACTCACTGTATATCACTAACTGTATAACACTCACTGTATAACACTCACTCACTGTATATCACTCACTGTATATTACTCACTGTTTAACACTCACTGTATATCACTCACTGTATAACACTCACTGTATAACACTCACTGTATAACACTCACTGTATATCACTCACTGTATATCACTCACTGTATATCACTAACTGTAAAACACTCACTGTATAACACTCACTCACTGTATAACACTCACTGTATAACACTCACTGTATAACACTCACTGTATAACACTCACTGTACATCACTCACTGTATAACACTCACTCACTGTATATCACTAACTGTATAACACTCACTGTATAACACTCACTGTATATCACTCACTGTATATCACTCACTGTATAACACTCACTGTATATCACTAACTGTATAACAACCACTCAGCTGTAATATCACTAACTGTAATATACAACACTCACTCACTGTATACACTCACTGCACTGTCACTGTTATCACTTCACTGTATACACTCACTGTACTGTAACCTCAACTGTAATCACTCATGTATATCACTCACTGTATAACACTCACTGTATAACACTCACTGTATATCACTCACTGTATAACACTCACTGTATATCACTCCTGTATATCACTAACTGTATAACACTCCACTGTATACTCACGTATAACACTCACTTGTATTCACTACACTGTAATAACACTCACTGTATATCACTCCCATCACTGTGTATAACACTCAACTGGTCTATCACTGTATATCACTAAATGTATCAACTCACTGTTAACATCACGTCACTGTATATCATCACTGTATATTACTGCACTGTTTACACTCACTGTATATCTATCACTGTATATCACTCCTGTATAAAACTCACTGTATAACACTCACTGTATAACACTCACTGTCACTTGTATAACACTCACTGTATATCACTCACTGTATATCACTAACGTAAACACTCACTGTATAAACACTCACTCACTGTATAACACTATGTATAAACACTCACTGTGATAATCACTCATGTAATCACTCACTGTATATCACTAACTGTAAAACACTCACTGTATTAACACTCACTCACTATCACTCACTGTCACTGCACTGTATATCACTCACTGTCACTGTATATGCACTCACTGTATAATCACTCACTGCACTTGTATAACACTCACTGTATATCATCACTGTATAACACTCACTGTATATCACTCACTGTATATCACTCACTGTATATCTCTTACTGTATATCACTCACTGTATATCACTCACTGTATATCGCTCACTGTATAACACTCACTGTATATCACTCACTGTATAACACTCACTGTATATCACTCACTGTATATCAGGGCTGCACCTTTCTCTCCAGGATATTGTCCCTTATGTACAACCAGGGTCACCGTCAGTGGAGCACAGGGTCATCCTGGGATTTCTAGTTTTAAGGAGGGGGGGGGTGGAAGCTGCTGAAGGGGAGCAGAAGCCAAAGAGGTGAATTATGAAGCCAATGTCTTACTGAGGAGAAGACTTGTCAAACTTTAAAATACAAATTGTCTTTTTTTATATATTTTTTAAAACCTCTAGGCATCAAAATTTTTTATGGGGGGGCCATGACCAGCAATATTTTTTTTTTCAAGATTTTAGGGGGGTGGGGGGTTGTTTGATTACTGAGGGTGGCCTTGAGCACAACTAAAACTCTCATCAGCAGCAGCAATTCTGTGTAATGTCCCACAGTGACCACTAGATGTCAGCAGACACACGTCATTCCTATAGACGTATCATGTGCAGATAATCATGTGACCAGCAGAGGGCAGCACATAGGGGACAGCATTGACTAAGCACATGCCGCTATTCTGATGAGAATATACACAGGATTAGAGGGCGTGTAGTCCCGACGAGGGGTAATGAATTAGAGGCAGTCAAAGCCCCATTGTGTTAAAGGAACAGTTCAGTGTAAAAATAAAAACTGGGTAAATAAATAGGCTGTGTAAAATAAAAAATGTATCTAATACAGTTAGTTAGGCAAAAATGTAATGTATAAAGGCTGGAGTGAGTGGATGTGTAACATAATAGCCAGAACACTACTTCCTGCTTTTCAGCTCTCTAACTCTGAGTTAGTCAGTGACTATAAGGGGGGGCCACATGGGACATAACTGGTCAGTGAGTTTGTAATTGATCCTCAGCATTCAGCTCAGATTCAAAAGCAACAGATATGTCCCATGTGGCC
This sequence comes from Xenopus laevis, assembly GCF_017654675.1. Taxonomy (NCBI): domain Eukaryota; kingdom Metazoa; phylum Chordata; class Amphibia; order Anura; family Pipidae; genus Xenopus; species Xenopus laevis. Next base: position 231,125,967 of record NC_054371.1, read on the forward strand.
CCTCCTCAAGTCACTGATTGGTTACTGCCTGGTAACCAATCAGTGGAAAGCAAGAGAGCTGAAAAGCAGGAAGTAGTGTTCTGGCTATTATACTACACACCAGTCACTCCAGCCTTTATACATTACATTTTTGCCTAAATAACTATATTAGATACATTTTTTATTTTGCACAGTCTATTTATTTACCCAGTTTTTATTTTTATACTGAATTGTTCCTTTAAGTCCCCCATACAGAGGTTGAGAAAAGCTGCCGACAGACTGAGTCTGCAGCTTATTGGCCAGTGTGTGGGGCTGACGATGAATGTCCCTGATCAATATTTGGCTGAAATTGCAGAGGGTAAAGAATCCCGTTGAATTGCGGCTGCATCTGTTCGTTGATGTTGTCTCATGATCAGACTTCGCCTCCATTCTGATCCACCCTAGGGCCCAATATCAGCCTGATGTCACCCACCTCAATGTAGCAATGAAGGAGAGATACGCTCGTTTGGAGACTTCGCCAAATGAGAGATCTCCCTGTGTAGGGCCATCTTAAAGGAGAAGCAAACCCTAAAGTTAAAAACCCCAACCAACATAGAGCCCCTTCCAGTTCCCCTCAGCCTAAGTGTTACCCCAGGCAAATGCCCCTAAGTCTTTACTTACCCCTTGGTGCAGATTGTGTCTAGCGGAGTTCAAGGGCGCCATCTTCTTCTCTTCTATAATCATAAACCGACACTCAGGGAGATTAATGAAGTGCTGCTGGGGGGAGGGGTATAATGTTTATACAAGTGTTTGTCCCGTATGTTGGGCGCTAGTCGGAGGACGACACATGGACACAATGTTTGTATCATATAAATGACTTTATTGAAGCAGACACAGAGCAAATGATTATGGGGCACATTTACTAAGATTGAGTGAAGGATTCGTTTTGGGTACTGGAAGTTTTTTTTTGGGGTACTTCAACCATCGAATAGGCTACTACGACCTTCGACTACGACTTTGATTCGAATTAAAAATCGTTTGACTATTCAAAAGTCGAAGTACTGTCTCTTTAAAAAAAACTTTGACTACCTACTTTGCCGCTTTAAACCTACCGAGCTACAATGTTAGCCTATGGGGACCTTCCCCATTACTTTTCCAAGGGTTTTTTGATCGAAGGGAAATCGTTCGATCGATGGATTAAAATCCTTCGAATCATTGTTCATCGTTTGATCGAACGATTTCTCCTTCGATCGATCGATCGTAGTATTTGCGGTAAACCCTACAACTTCAATATTCGAAGCCGAAGGATTTTAGTTCGAGGGTCGAATTCGAGGGTTAATTAACCCTCGATATTCGACCCTTAGTAAATGTGCCCCTTAGTGTCGCCACTTCCTCACAGTCACATGATTTAAAGGGCACCTATCACAGCCAAAATCAAACACATATTAACAATCTGACCAGTACAAAACTTTTAATCAAACTACATTTATAGTTTTTTGAAAAAACTGCAGGTTTTAGAAAATCCCTTACTTTGTCAAATGGGTTCTTTCACTGAGAGAGGCCATACTGAGACTATAACAGAGACTATAATATGCAAATTTCAGGAGCATGCTTAGATTGTAACACTGCTTTGAGTATTCTACCCAGAATGCCTTGTTTTAGTAAACTCCTCCACTAGAAGTATCAGGAGATTTCCCTATCTTGTCCCCTGCTGGTGATGTCATTATGCAAATGAAGGGCACACAGTAACTTCCAGCAGGGGGCAGCACTACTGAACAGCAGCTAACACAGAGCTTGGAAGGGTTGCTGAGCAACCAAGGAATTTCAACTGAGCATGTGCGAGATTTCAGAGCTGCAGTTGGCTGGGAAGATATAGGTGGGAGGGGCCAGTGAAATCCAAGATGGCTGCCTCAGCTAGGACTGCAGGGGAAGATGGAATAAACAACAAATTCACTCGCTGTTAATTCAATAGCATTTATATATTCCGTGTTCTGTTTAACTAAAGGAACGCGAGACTTCTCAGTGCTTTATCTCAATTACAACTTGATTATGACCGATATTTATGAATTGTAATTATTTTATATTGGGGGGATTGGGGGGAGGAGTCTGTGTAGGGAGGAGGGGTTGAAGTTTAGGGTTTGCGTCTCCTTTAAGAGCCAGAGAAAGGCGCCGCCCTGTTACGCAGCGTGAGACTGAGGAGGAGTCACGTGCTGTCCATGCCGCGTCTCTGGTGTTACTGACAGGGAGTGACGTTTGGCGCCTCGGTGCTGACATCTGGCGGCCGCTGGCGGACATTACACAATAAATACAGACTCGCTGAAATCCCGGCGCAGATAATCCGTCAGTCGCTCAGGAAATAAACACAAGACATTGAAGCTCCATAAATCCGACGCTACGAACTGCCCCAGTGTGTATAATAGGGACAAGCAGACGATCTAACCCTCTATCTCCCGCCCCATATTTTTCCTCCGCCACTTCCGGTCTGACAACGCATGCGCACTGGAAATACTCCGAGCAGCGCTCTGGTGTCCCCTGGTGTCTCTGTGACGTCCCCGAGGTACCGCTTCTTATTCCCGCGTCTTTTCCCCTGTCTGACTCGGGCTCCTCCCACACTGACCCCCATCTACTGACACAGTAACATAACGAGAGCAGTGTCTCCTGTGTTCTACCTCTTATTCCTCTCAGCTCTTCTACCTGGGACTTCTCTCACTCACTTCCTCTGTGTGTCTGTCTTCCAGTAACACTTCTTGCGTGTGTTTGTTTTCCAGTGACACTTCCTGTGTGGGTTTTTGTTTTCCAGTGACACTTCCTGTGTGGGTTTTTGTGTTCCAGTGACACTTCCTGTGTGGGTTTTTGTGTTCCAGTGACACTTCCTGTTTGTGTTCCAGTAAAACTTCTTGTGTGTGTTTGTGTTCCAGTGACACTTCCTGTGTGGGTTTTTGTGTTCCAGTGACACTTCCTGTGTGGGTTTTTGTGTTTCAGTGACACTTCCTTTGTGCGTCTGTCTTCCAGTGACACTTCTTGCGTGTGTTTGTGTTTCAGTAACACGTCTTGTGTGGGTTTTTGTGTTCTAGTGACAATTCCTGTGTGCCTTTGTGTTCCAGCAACACTTCTTGTGTGTGTTTGTTTTCTAACACTTCCTGTGTGGGTTTTTTGTGTTCCAGTGACACTTCCTGTGTGAGTTTGTGTTCCAGTGACAATTCCTGTTTGTGTTCCAGTAAAACTTCTTGTGTGGGTTTTTGTGTTCTAGTGACAATTCCTGTGTGCCTTTGTGTTCCAGCAACACTTCCTTTGTGCGTTTGCGTGTGTTTGTTTTCTAATACTTCCTGTGTGGGTTTTTTGTGTTCCAGTGACACTTCCTGTGTGGGTTTTTTGTGTTCCAGCGACACTTCCTTTGTGCGTTTGCGTGTGTTTGTTTTCTAATACTTCCTGTGTGGGTTTTTTGTGTTCCAGTGACACTTCCTGTGTGGGTTTTTGTGTTCCAGTGACACTTCCTGTGTGTTCCCGGAGCCGCCATGCCCAAGTGCTTTGTCCAGAGCTGCCCGCACTACACGGGAAGGAATGGAAAACCGGACAACGTTATACTGCACACATTTCCGAGGTGCAAGAAGCAAGTCCAGGTGTGGCTGTCAAGGACTGGAGAACGATATGAAAATATGGCGGAGTTTGTGACGTACATCACCCAAAGGTGCAGCAATTTCCGCATGTGCTCAGAGCACTTTACAGACGACTGTTACATCACGGTGGAGGGCAAGAGGCGGCTAAAGGAGAACTCTGCCCCAACTATATTCAAAACAACATTTCGTCAGAACGCTCGAGTCTCTAAGAAGAGGCAGCTGTATGTGACCTCCACCAGCTTATTTGCACCCACCCCTGCTTCACCCTCCCCTGCTGCACCCACCCCTGCTCCACCCACCCCTGCTCCACCCACCAGGAAGGATGCATCGACACAAACAGAAGGGGTTCCCATGTTAAGTGCGGAAGTGCAATTCCCGGAAGATGTGATCTGTGAGCAAAAGGACTCTATTGGAAAGGACCATTCTTACAGTAACCCTTTGTCTGACTTACCCTTTAAATCAGCACCAAGAAAAGACCTAATGACCTCGACTGATGTTGAACAAAATGAGCCAATTGGAAAGTTAAAGGATAACAACAATGGAGGAGTCGCTGATCTCTGTAATGTACAATATAAAATATATATGGATATTGCTCAGGAGCAAGAGCCAAGTTGTCCTTCTATGAAAGATAATGAAAGGTATAATTAACTAATTACTATATTTATAAGCCCCACCCTGCACATTTGTATTACTCTAAACAGAACCATTCTCCTGTTATAGTTAGTAAATACCCCACATGGTTTATATTAGAAGTCACTGAGGGGTTGTTCTGTGACCATATAAAGGCACAAGGCTGCAGGCTGAGTTATACAGGGAACTCTTGAGTATCACTCATGTATTATAAGGGATAATGTACCCCCTACTGTAAATGATAAGGATATTAGAAGTCACTGAGGGGTTGTCCTGTGACCATATAAAGGCACAAGGCTGCAGGCTGAGTTATACAGGGAACTCTGAGTATCACTCATGTATTATAAGGGATAATGTACCCCCTACTGTAAATGATAAGGATATTAGAAGTCACTGAGGGGTTCTGTGACCATATAAAGGCACAAGGCTGCAGGCTGAGTTATACAGGGAACTCTGAGTATCACTCATGTTTTATAAGGGATAATGTACCCCCTACTGTAAATGATAAGGATATTAGAAGTCACTGAGGGGTTGTTCTGTGACCATATAAAGACACAAGGCTGCAGGCTGAGTTATACAGGGAACTCTGAGTATCACTCGTATTATAAGGGATAATGTACCCCCTACTGTAAATGATAAGGATATTAGAAGTCACTGAGGGGTTGTTCTGTGACCATATAAAGACACAAGGCTGCAGGCTGAGTTATACAGGGAACTCTGAGTATCACTCATGTATTATAAGGGATAATGTTCCCCCTACTGTAAATGATAAGGATATTAGAAGTCACTGAGGGGTTGTTCTGTGACCATATAAAGACACAAGGCTGCAGGCTGAGTTATACAGGGAACTCTGAGTATCACTCATGTATTATAAGGGATAATGTTCCCCCTACTGTAAATGATAAGGATATTAGAAGTCACTGAGGGGTTGTTCTGTGACCATATAAAGACACAAGGCTGCAGGCTGAGTTATACAGGGAACTCTGAGTATCACTCATGTATTATAAGGGATAATGTACCCCCTACTGTAAATTAATAATTCTAGTAATTATATTTTTGATAACAGACACATGTTGGAGTCTGACATTTCAGAGGAATCCCCGACTGTCACCGATTCTCAGGATCTGGTAAGTCTCTTATTAATGAAGTTTAATGAATCTGCTCCAGTTAATTGAACGTGGCACGAATTTGTGTTTAAGTTAATGACGCAGTGACTGTTCTAACTTCACTTTTGTCCAGTGGGGGTCCACCTGTCTGACATTAGAAGTAGTGACCGATGGACAGAGATAATATGGCCCCTATTCCACTCCACAGGTTTTGCTGAATGGTTGTTGTAACGACATGAGGAAAGGAAACCGGCACAACAGGGGCAAGCGGGGTTTAACCCGGCATATTTAAAGGACCAGTAACATCATTTTTTATTCACAAAAAAAAATAATTAATATACATTACTTACCCCCAATATGCTGCTCTTTCCTGCTGTTTCAGTAAGACATCCGGAAAAAATCAAACCGACGCTGTCCCACGGCGTCCAAAGGGTCTCCGCCATCTTCTAGCTTCATCTTTCTTCTTCTCCTCTACGTGCGCGCAGCTGTGTGCCTCTTCTTGGTCTTCATGACGTCACTTCCTCTCTCACTACTGTTCCCTCAGCGTCTGTCCATGCAGCTTTCCCTGTGTCCCTGTCACACAGCCGTTGCCTACTTTCATGTAGCCTTACCCCTCCGTGTTACTCTCACTGACATTCCCTCACCCAGCTGCGTCCACTTTCAATGCAGCATTCTCCCCCCCCCCTTCCTCTCACTGCCGTTCCCTCATACAGCCTTCTCCCTCCCCTCTGTGTTCATCTCACTCTGTTAACTCTTTCTCACACTTTCAACTTTCCTCCCCCTCTCCATGTTCCTCTTACTGCCGGCTCCTTTTCTTAGCGTCCCATGTCTATGCCGCCTTCTCCCCCTTCTGTGTGCCTCTCACTGCCGTTCCCCTTACCCAGCCTTCAACTTTCCTCCCCCTTCCATGTTCCTCTCTCACTGCCGTCTCCTTTCCTTAGCGAGCTCCTCTCACCATCGCTGCTGTCACTCTAGCGTCCAACTCGTAAAACAAAGTAAAAGAAAAAAAAAATAAAGAAAAGGGAGACGTCTGCGCTGGTTGCCGGCTGCTATGCTCTGAAGCTCTTCTGACTTCTGGGTTCCTGCCGGAAGTCCTGGGAGGAGGAGCAGTGCCTGGGACGCGCACGTACTGCAATGAGTGAAGATTGGTCGCCAAATCGCCGTTTTTTCTAAAGTCAGGTCAGTTTTTACTGGGGACTTTTCAGGTAAAAGGAGGGTGAATATGGACTATCTATTAGGTCAGGGGTATTATAAGCAGGCTGTAATTTTTATTTGTTTAATAAAAAAAAATGATGTTACTGGTCCTTTAAAGGGATTCTGACATGATTTTTATGGTGTCGTTTTTATTTCTAAATGACACTGTTTACACTGCAAATAATTCACTGTACAATATAAAATGTCATTCCTGAACCAGCAAGTGTATTTAGTTGTAATATTGGTGTGTAGGTGCATCTCAGCTCATTTTGTCTGGTCATGTGCTTTCAGAAAGAGCCAGCACTTTAGGATGGAACTGCTTTCTGGCAGGCTGTTGTTTCTCCTACTCAATGTAACTGAATGTGTCTCAGTGAGACCTGGATTTTACTATTGAGTGTTGTTCTTAGATCTACCAGGCAGCTGTTATCTTATGTTTGGGAGCTGCTATCTGGTTACCTTCCCATTGTTCTGTTGTTAGGCTGCTGGGGGGGAGAGGGGGGTGATATCACTCCAACTTGCAGTACATCAATAAAGAGAGACTGAAGTTTATCAGAGTACAAGTCACATGACTGGGGGCACCTGGAAAGCTGACAATATTTCTAGCCCCATGTCAGATTTGAGTGCAGAATTCTGCTGGAGCAGCACTATTAACTGATGCATTTTGGAAAAAACATGTTTTCCCATGAGTTTCCTGATGGTGATGTTTTAGGGCAATGCCCCTAGATCAGACATTTCCACAGCTGCATTTTGCACTCAGAGGAGAATAAGCCGTGTAGTCACATCCAGACTGAAGTGTGTATGGGGCCTAAATTGGCCTGATATCGATGGGGCAGAGGCAAATGAGAAGCACATTCATTGATGCTGCCCTCTCCAGATGGGCCCCACTTGATTTCGTCGCTGCATTTGATTGGCCGTAATAGACAATTGTGCCCTTGTTTGGCAATATCACTGAATGATTAACATTTATGGTCAGATTTAAAACACATTATTACTGTTTATCATGAATTGGAGGAGTGTAAAGACACATGGGGGCAGATTTATTTTAAAGGTCGAGGTGAATTTTCGAATGAAAAAAAATTGAATTTCGAGCTATTTTTTGTGTACTTCAACTAGGGAATAGTCCAAATTTGATTTTGAAAAAATGTAAAAATTCGAATATCGAAATCTATCATGTACTGTATCTTAAAATTAGACTTCAACCATTTGCCATCTAAAGCCTGCCGAATTGCTGTTTTAGCCTATGGGGGACCTCCTAGAACCTATTTGGAGTCAATTGGTGGAGTTTTTTGGGAAAAACTTTGAATCGAATTTGGTCAAATGCGCTATAACTTCGATTCAAACTATTTGAAAACGGACCTATTCAACCAAAAAAAAAAAAAAAACTAATTTCGTTGGTCTTTCTGAATTCAAATTTCAAGGTTTTTTTCAATTCGAAATTCGACCCTTGATAAATATGCCCCATGACGTTTCCACTTACTACTCGATGTTCCAGATGAACCTGCAAGAAGTATTTAATCACTTTTGTTCCAACAGCTCAGAATTCCATCGGGAAAATTACAAAATTGCAGTGGGACTGTGAATGCAGGAGGATATTTTCCCATCATGCCACCAAATAATGAAGCAGACTGTCCCGCAAATCCTGGACCCAACGTTATAGACCCCTCACGCTGTGACAAAACGGTCACCTTTTCGCAGTGTGTGTGTGGGAAATGCCCAGCGATGCCAACCCAAGTACAAAGCCTTTGTTGCCGTGAGGTCCCGCCCATTCACAACAAAATGTCTGACACTGTTTGCTGCATAACTTCTCTCCCCGACTTCTACTGGACTTGTCTGGATAAAGGCCACATTCACCACTGCTATCAGATGGCTAATAAAACACTAAAGAAATCGCCTCCACTTCCTATTTACCAACGGTAATGAAACAAAATTTTGCTTCGCTAGACGTGAGTGGGGTTTCTGGGGGTTTAAGCGGGGAAACACATTATGGAGGGACAATATTCGCACCACACAGCCAGCACTCCTTGCATGTGACTTATCTTGTATTTATATATTCATGTATGTGTACCGGTGTATATATGCAAATGTACATGTATGTTCTGCGCAGTAATGTTCCTGTTCCGTTTCATCTCATTTTCAGTGGACTTCGGATAATCGCTTATCGGATCTTCACCGTATGGATTTATGGGTACTTGGGTGCCTCGAACAGGAGACCCATCCCACCGTGTGTAGTGGAGGCCATACGCAACGCTTTTCCGGATCCAGATGGATATTATGCAGGATCCCGTTATCTGCAGGATTTCTTTGCCGAGGACATGGCAGTAGATTAAAGTTAGACAATTTGATATTTGTGTCACATGGAACAGAGTGATTGTAATATTTAAAGTGAAAATTCCCCCCCCCCTCCTATTTGACATGAGCTCATTCAGTTGCATTATGTGGAAAAGACGTAGAAACGCTGTCTGACCTGCCAGAAATAAAGTTGAATTTTTGGTGTACGTTTCCCAATTTTTATCGTTTAAACCAATGAAAAGCAATAGAAAGAATGAAAAGAAATGGAAGCATCACGTGACATCACCAAAGGTCCAAGTCTATGATGTCACCGTGAGAGGAGAATGCGGGATCGTTAGAACTGCACCTCTTTTGTAGGAATGTGAATCCGAATGCTCTTTGGAAGCTACTTATGGACACTTGTTTCTCACTATTCCTTGTCCGTTTAACAGCAGAGCAGACGAGTAAGAGATGTGTATAAGCTCTGAATCATGTCTGGGCTGTTGTTTCTTCAAATTGTCTGCACTAAAGAAGGGAAACGCTTTTCAAAAATCGTTTGACATAACGATAGAGGGGTTGTTTGTCTAGGTAACGGTAACGACCAGAAACAGACCACCCTCATTATTAAAATGGCTGGTCTATGGCCAGGCTGAACAGTCGCTGGAAGTGCTTGATGGGTGCCGCTTTTCTTGGGTGCCGGTCTCAGAAACGTCACACTATGTTGTCCATATTCAGATTAGCGTGTGTATCTAATAGTACGCAGTGCCACTGCCAGAGGAAATGTTTATTTCTCATTATAGACAGTGCCGGGATGAAAGAAAGCAAGTGAAAGATGTGGTTGGACATAAGCTGCCCGACACTGATAGTCCTCGTTTCCCTGCCAAATATTGTGTCTGTTTCCAGAGCTTGCTTACATGGACGCATTGAATACAATGAAGAACAAAAAGTGAACAGGCCTGCGTTTGGGGCAGGTGCTTTGGAGTCTTTCCATAGCCACGCCCTACCGTACTGTCGGGAAAAGGATTCATACCATGGAAGCACCTTCAATACTAGCCATTTAAATGCACCTGGACATGAATAGGTGACCATCACAGTAGAAAGAAAACTCTGCCTCCAAAGACTCATAGACCTTTAGTGGTTGTATCGAATGCGATAGATACGGTGGTGCAGGAGGCACCTATCACTAGTCTTAAGACCTCAGCAGATCCTGACAATCACGTGGCTGCCAACATTCCATTCATCCATGAGTTCTATGACCAGAAGCCTCTCCTTTCAGAATGCACTTACCACCAAGCTATGTGGAGGTATGGAAACCTGGAAGTTGATGGGCTCTGCTGAAGAATTGTCTTCACAGAACCATATCCAATGGATCCCTAATAAGTGCCAATAAGGGTCTATTCTCTGGTGTACTGGTGGGAGGGGTGTGTGTGATTTTTCGGATATCTGGCACCGCCTCCCATGGGGCAAAGAATTTTGAAGTGATAAGTGTCCATTGGTTTGCATCTGCTACTGCCACGCCAGGTCAAAATATTTCATACCTCAAATGAATTCACAACTGGAATGGTTTCTAATTTAATGGAAAACTCGAATGGAAAAAACTCGAATCAGTGAGTTTGAGGTTAACAATCTGGAAAAAACTTGAACCTCTGGAATTGATCAAAACCCTCAAACCTCATGAAGGCTATTAACATCTTCAAATGGTTCAAGGGACCTCTGCTATTGACTCCGATATGACCTCTGCAGGTTTTACATGGTGTATTTTTGGATTTCCCAGTGTCGGGTATAATAAATCTCGAAAAATTGTTTTTGAAAATGTGAATTTTGACTAAAAAAAATTGACTTAAAAACTAAATTTTTCATAGAAAACAATGCGATCCTTAATAAATAATCCCCATAGTGTTAGTTGTGCCTGTGACTCTCAGAGCGGTTTGCAAGTACTGCCCCATAATGTCACACAATTGCTGCACTGCTTAACACTTGCCATTAACTCAGGGGCAGATTTATCAAAGGTCGAGGTTAATTTTCGAATGAAAAAAACAAGAATTCCGAGCAATTTTTTTGTGTATTTCGACTAGGAAATAGTCCAAATTCGATTCAAATTTGAAAAAATTTGAATCTAAATTTATCATGTACTGTCTCTTTAAAAATTCAACTTCTACCATTCGCCATCTAAAGCCTATGGGGGATTCTTTTTGAATTCGAATTCTGAAGTTTTTTCAATATGGACCTATTCGATCGAAAACGGACCCTTTCGACCAAAAAAAAAAAACTTCAATGGTTGGCCTTTTTGAATTCAAATTTCAACGTTTTTTAGATTAGAAATTCGACCCTTAAATATAGATAATATGCGCCTCAGTGTAGAATTGTGTGTCATAGATAAATGTCACATTTACTTCTAGACTTGTTGCTTCAACTCATTTCCCTGATTTTATATTTTACACCCTATTTTGCAGATACACTGAAAAACCACAAATGGGGGTGTTGTACTTTGTATGCAATTGGGCATATGCTTCACTGAAGCATTATAATCAGTTCTATGAATGGAATCGCTGCCATATAATTTGTGATGCTGCGCCAAGTATTAAAGGAACAAATGGATGAGGGGTAATGGGGTACCTCCATTGTTTGGTGGGTACACAATGTGATGAGTTATTGGGGTCACCTCCGATACAAACTAGAATATAAAAAAGTTGCATAATTGCTTTCAGAATCTGGATATCTGATACATAGGCACCAATGGGTCTGTGATTGCCTCATCCTAAACCTCGATGCACCAAACTGTGATTTGTGGTTAAAGGAGAACTAAACCTTAAAAACATAATGGGTAGAAATCCTGGCTTTTCATATAATGAACTGGCTTAAAGTTTCAGGATCTATAACCATAATGAGCCAGGCCTTCACAGGGAGTCCCCCATATTGCATTTTGCTGGGAGTCTCTGAGACACGTACATGCTCTCTGTGGTTTAGACCACTGTTGAGAAGCTAAGCTTAGGGTTCTTCGCAAATCATCAAACAGAAAATGAGGTTCACATATCAGAGAGGTTGATACTATAGGGTTGATATAAAACGGTTATACTGTGTATATTCAGTATATTGTGAGTGGGTCCCTAAGCTCAGTAAGTGACAGCAGCACAGAGCATGTGCAGTGAATCAGCAGAAAAGAAGATGGGGAGATACTGGGGCATCTTTGGAGACACAGATCTTTACTGCTAAAGGGCTGTGGTTGCCTTGGGTGGGACAGAAGCACAAAACATCATGTACAACATTTCTAGCCTGAGTCTTTCAAGGAGAAATAAACCCCCCTGAGATATAACAGCCCCCTCAACTGCCTTAAATCTGCCCCTATTACATCTCCCCGCAGTGTATTACCTATATTAGCACTCCTATTGGGAATCCTAAGTGCAAGAAGCAGGGCAACAGGGTCCCTCTGCACCATCTGTCTATTCGTATCCTCTTTGGGGAAATGTTCTGCAGTTATTCTGTATTTTTTAACCTACGGGACCCATGATATTTAGAGTGGGTGCTATTGATCCCCAATAATGCGGTGAAATCTCTTCCTACAACAGAAAAACTGTATTTCCTGATTTTCACTTTCACAGGGAGTGTATGTCCTGGTACCCATGTCTTTGGTTTCTTTACATGGGGGCTGTATTTCTTGGTGCTCATGTGACTCTTCCTTTGCATGGGGGAGTGTATTTCCTGGCACACATGTGACTGTTGCTACTTCCTTTACATGGGGGAGTGTATTTCCTGGTGCTCTCGTGCTGGGCATGAGAGCTCTGCTTCTTTCTGGTGCCCAGTGCATAAGGGAACTGTAATTGTTGGTGCTCATGTGACTATTTCTTTGCATGGGAGACTATTAGTATATATAGACTAAAAGATCAATATCTCACCAAGCCCCAATTAGATATAAACTGAGTCGGACATTGGAATTTTTTTTTTGCAATGTACCATGTACTTTCATTGATAAGAAAGTGATTGTTGCTACATGTTTATTTATAAAATAACTGCTTTAAATACCAATGAACATGTCAAATCAGTGTCCATATTTAGAACAACATGACCCATAAAGCCTCCAGCTCAACAAACATTCCCACTGGCAGTATCCTGGTCGGAGTGAACCCTAATGTGTGCATAAAGGTTTCTCTGAAAGCCAAAGCATTTCCCGCACTCGGAGCAGGAGAAGGGCTTATCCCCTGTGTGAGTCCTGAGATGCTCTATGAGCTGAGAGTGGCTTACAAACCCTTCATTGCACTCAGGACAAGCGATGATGTTTGAGTCCATATGCACCCTGTAGTGTATAATCAGCTGCGAGCGGCTCGGGAAACATTTGTTACACCCGGAGCAATAAAACATCTTCTCCCCCGTGTGAAACCTGTAGTGTTCCAACAGGACCAATCGGCTTTTGAAATAGATATTGCACTCGGAACATTTAAATAGTGTCTCCCCACCGTGAACCTGAAGATGTTCATTGAGTTGCGAGTGAAACGTGAAAGACTTCCCACATATGTTACAGGAACAGACTTCCTCTCCGCTGTGGCACCTGTAATGCACATTGAGGTGTGAGCGGCGCGTGAAACGCTTGCCACATTCCATGCAAGGATAGAGCTTTTCTCCGGTGTGAAACCGCTGGTGCACATTGAGGTGGGAGCGGCTTGTAAAGCACTTGCCGCATTCCATACATTTGAATGGTCTCTCCCCGGTGTGAGTCCTGTCGTGTATAAGGAGTTGGGAACGGTATGCAAAACACTTGCCGCACTTGGAACAAGGAAATGGTTTCTCTCCTGCGTGACCTTTCAGGTGATGATTAAGTTGCGATATTTGTGTAAAACATTTCCCACATTCGGAACACGCAAACGGTTTCTCTCCGGAATGGTTCTTCTGATGCCTGACCAAGAGGTAGTTATGGGAGAAGCACTTCCCGCATTCAGTGCAAGTGTATGGTTTCTCCCTCGTGTGACTCTTCTGGTGACTGGTGAGTTGTGAAAGTTGCATGTAACATTTCCCACAGTCGGAACAAGCAAACTCTTTCTCCTGGGAGTGATTCTTTCGATGCCTGACCAGAAGGTAATTATGGGTAAAACACTTCCCGCATTCGGAGCAGGTGAATGGTTTCTCTCCTGTATGAACACGATGATGTACAATAAGGTACGAACGATACGCAAAGCATTTCCCACATTTGGAGCACGTGTATGGTTTCTCTCCCGTGTGACTTTTCTGATGGTAATTAAGCTGCGACACTTGCGTAAAACATTTGCCGCACTCGGAGCAAGAGAACGGCCTCTCGCCGGTGTGGTACCTCTGATGCCTCATAAGAAGATAATTATGGGTAAAACTCTTCCCACATTCCAAGCAAGAAAATGGTTTCTCCCCACTGTGATTTCTCCGGTGCCTCGCAAGAAGGTAGTTGTGGGAAAAGGATTTGCCACATTCACAACAAACATACGGTTTCTCCTCCGTATCAGTTTGCTGATGCTGAAAAAGGTTTCCATTATCTATAAAGGGTTTCTGATATCTGTCACAGTTGTACTTACCTGGCAAGGCATCAGTGCTTAGGTGAGAAGCAGATGCATTTATAGTATATTCTGAAATCCTGTTATTCACACTGCATCCCCTGATATAAGCAGAAGAGTCATTCCCTTGGGTCGGTTCTGTAGGGGCATTAGTGCTGCAATCCGAATGGTTTCCCTCATCTGCATAAAGCGATGCGAAGGTATCAGAAGACGTATCTATACCGTGTACCAGTCCCGTACGTTTATTAAAGGTGGAACTCGATTGCGTTGCCCCTTTGTATGTCGTTGGCTTCTCTTTGATACCAGGAGATGATAACAATGTATCGGACATGGAGTTACTCTGGCTGTATCCAATGCCGTAATTAGACGTGTCGGTTCCTCGTGTCAGTTCTGTAAGTGCGTCACTGCTGGAATCTGATTGGCTTTCTCTTTCCCAAGAGTCAGCCTCCTGTTTGTTGCTATTGGCTGTATCATGATCTACGCTGCAGCCCATGACTGGAGATGGTGTATAAGGCCGACATTCCTGAATTCTCGCTTCTGTGTCACACAGAGAATATTCCTCTTTTATACCACTGGGAGTACTGTTACCCGGCAAGCACTTATTTCTACTGATTCCCGTGTTAGGAACGGCTGTATATGCTGCCTGTGTATGTTCCATAAACTCTCTAATGCTGTGGTCTGATTGGCTGCCTCCATCATACGATGCCGACTGCTCTGTGTGTGTTTGATGCACAGGGATGTCTGTGTTTGTGATATTTCCTTCTGTGCAGAGAGCAGGCTCCTTATTGGGGGATAATTCTGCTTCTGGTGCAGCTTTAATCTCACCGGATCCTTCATTTGCACAGCCTGGGAAAGAGAATTAGTAATTAAAGTGGATATGTACTATACAGACACAAGCTGAGCCAACAAATGGAATTTAAAGGGCAAACAAACTCCTTCATGTTTGCACCTGAGTGTAAGATGTTCAGGACAACATTTTCTCTTTTGGCACTGCGTGGATTCTCTCTCTACTCTGCAAATATCATGTTGCTTAGGGTTACAGTTTTTAGGTGGAGTTCTCCTTTAACACTATAGCCCAGCAGATATGGATATTAAGGGGCAGATTTACTAAAGGGCAAAGTGGCCGTCGCTAGCGAACATTCACCAGAAATCTCATCCACAGAAACATCACCAATTTACTAACAGGCGTAGAAGATAATTCGCTAGTGAAAGAGACCGTCGCTAGCTTAGTTTCGTGCCCTTTCACCTGGAGAATTTACGATCAGGCGAACGATCATTACCCCCGCAAATTCACTAAAGTGTGAATTTTACAGAACGCTTTGCCAGAGTTTCCTTCACCACCTTAGACCTGACGAGCTGTTAAGATGAAGCTTCATCCTCCTCAATCTTATATCAGTGACATCATATCCTGTAAGCCAGAAACTCATAAAAGTTGCGAAAAACGCTGGCGTTTTTTCATGTTTTTTAAAGCGGGATTGTCTTCAAAATTCCTTATTATAAGAGACGTAACTTTGCATTTTATGAACTAGTGTCTGCATTGAACGTCTGACAAAGTGGTGGGAAGAGTCCTTCCCAGGCGAAAATTTGTGAATTTCCTCTTCAAACCAGAGGAGCAAGAAGAAGTAGCGTATGGAGCAGAGAGACACAATATTTTGCTGGTTAGGTTTGTTTGCTGGTTTGCAAATTGCGGTCGGGTGTGGGATGAGTTTCTACTGAGCTGCACTTCACTAATTCTTATATAAATGTGCTTTTTAGTGCTCAGGTACACGGCATTTATACAAACCATGGCCGATCTGAGGTGGTTGGTGAATATGAGGGCACTATCAACCCTTTAAATCAGGGATCCCCAACCTTTTGAACCTGTGAGCAACATTCAGAAGAAAAAGGAGTTGGGGAGCAACACAAGCATGAAAAATGTTCTTGGGGTGCTAAATAAGGGCTGTGATTGGCCATTTGGTAGCCCCTATGTGGATTGACAACCTACATTGAGGCTCTGTTTGGTAGTAAACATGGTTTTTAGACATTCCAAGCCTGGAATTCAAAAATAATCACCTGCTTTGAGGCCACTGGGAGCAACATTCAAGCGGTTGGAGAGCAACATGTTACTCACGAGCTACTGGTTGGGGATCACTGCTTTAAATGGTTAGAGGAGAACAAGGTGCTCCAGAATGAGATATAAAGTGACTCACCAAACAGTGAAAGTGGTCCGGGTGCACCAGCCCCAGACCCCCAGCTTTAGGGAGCCCATGACTAAGTGCCCTGTAGGGGTGCAAAATGTGTAGGGTGGATGGAGATGCAGCTATATTCTTAATTTTTCTACAAATAAAATTATTTTTTAACTGAACTCCTTTGGTCCTGTGGATCCGTTTTGAGTGCCGGTCACCTCTGCTTCCATATTCTTCACTATCAACCCTTGCCTTTATTATATAGAAGTAAAATGCCCCCCTCACTGGCAGCCCCCCGACACACAACTACTGTGTTCAGCTGCTCTGACTGGATCTAAAGAGACACAACAGTTGCTGTTTCTATAGACACAGGCTGGTCAGTGTGTGGGTAACGTCTGTCTGTCAGTACTAATGACGTTTTACTAGGCAGAATTGAATGCTAGAGAAAGAAAGGCTCTCGCTGATGTAGGGAAACGTTGCCAGCATTTGGCAGAGAGGCAACCTCGCATTTTAGCGAATTAGCGTAGTGGTCACGAATTAACGCCTGGCGCAGCGAGAAATTCGCCCTTTAGTGAAATTGCCCCAAAGAGTGAGAGACTGTGATCAGTGTTTGTATATGGATACCTGCCTGGGCTTTCCTTGCTGTAGTTTAGTTCCTTGACTAAATTACCCACAATGCCACTGAGCAGATTCCACTGGGTCTGTATTTGTACTGATAGTGTAAGTCCGGTTCTGTATGTGGATCACACATCAACTCACCCAGTGGGAGGCGCTGCTGGACGTTCTCTTTGGTTTCTCCTGTATAAAGAGCCTCATTGTCTCGGATATACTGCCACTCCTCCATGGAGAAATAGATGGCCACATCCTCACACCTTATGGCAACCTGCCACACACAATGTTACAGTCACCCCCAGCCAGAGAAAGGGATTATCTCACATTGTTACTAAGCAACAAGGAATTGGGGGGCCGCTGTACCCACCTCTCCAGTCAGCAAGTGGAGGATGTTGGAGATGAGTTCCAGGATCTTCTTGGCGTTTTCCTTCTCTATGACGGAGCCAAGGGCATCAAGAGCACCCGCATTAAGGCTGGTCACATGACACCTGCAGGCTCCTCCCAACATACAGTCAGTGCAGCTCTGTGGGGGTGTGGCATCAGCTGACTTCTTCATAACAACGCATTCCTGCCAAAGAAATGGTAATGTGTAATTACTTTTAATCAGCCACAGCAATCGACAAGTAGAATTGCAGATACATATGGGAGGGAGCTGCCATAGCGTCTTGCTCAGACAGCAGAGTATGAAGGCAGAGCGTATTTGTATATGAAAAAGCATTGTCTTTACATAGAGAACAGACGGCCTGTACAGCTGCAGTTACCCATAGGAAGCAGTCGGTAGTTGGGTTGGTAAACTAAAAGTTACAAATTGAAAGCTCTGGTTGGTTGCTGTGGGTCACACCAGTTCAGCAGCACCCTGACCTCAGATGAGCTAAGAGGAAGGAAGGGGAATGACAGTATGAGAGAGACTGAAGTAGGGGGGCACTGAAGTCAAGGGGTGCCTCTGCTCCATTCTCTATAGCCCTCACCTCTCCAATCAGCAGGTGGATCATCTCCAGGGTGAGAGTAAGAATTCTGTCCCTCTGTGGATCTTTCTGTCCCATCATTTTCCCTGTGTCCTGCGACTTCTCTCTGACTTACTCCCGGGGCCTCGTGCAACTGCCTGTAGGGGAGAGAGAGGTAATTCCACCGTGGGATGGAGCAGAAATACAGTCGTTTATAGTGAATAAATGATATGTCAGCGCTAGATCTGTGGTCACGAGTCCAGGAACCCTCGTCCCTCCTTGTCTAATCCCTATCATGTCTCAGGCTTTCCCCCACTACTCACCTCCAACTGGGGCTGCACATGTATAATTCAGAGGATGAGCTAAATCATGGGAAGAAGCTCTACTCCCAACCCCTTGTCTCCAGCACACCCATACAGTAGTGCTGAGTACCTTCCCCTCTCTCATACTACAGGGATTGATGATAAACCACTGCTGTAGGCACAATAGCAGAGAAGGGACCATAATCACACTCCATACAGCAGGGGAGGGGCCTAAACTTCACTTACACAGCAGGGGAGGGGCCTAAGCTTAACTTACACAGCAGGGGAGGGACCTAAACTTCACTTACACAGCAGGGGAGGGACCGAAACGTTAATTACACAGCAGGGGAGGGACCTAAACTTCACTTACACCGCAGGGGAGGGACCTAAACTTCACTTACACAGCAGGGGAGAGGCCTAAACTAAACTTACACAGCAGGGGAGGGGCCTAAATATCATTATAGAACAAGGGAGGGATGAGATTACCAGACATACAGCAGGGGAGGAGCTACAAATCACAGAAGCGCAAATTAGCGAGAGGAACCTTAACTAGTGACAGAGGAGGGGCCTAAGTCTTTCCCCACCCACATGCAGCAGGGGAGGCGGTGAGAGAAATAAACACAACCCGTGCGCACCCACAGCCCTGACAGAGTTCAATGGTGTCGGGAGGAAGAGAAATCGCTCTCAGCCCCTGCGGGAGCCTCAATCACCTGTAGGACCGCCAGGAGATCTGCCTCCGCTGCTTTCCACTTCCTCATTCTGTGCTCCAGGCTCTTCCCAAAGGAAACGCGCTCCTTGGAACTGGCGGGAGTTCCTGTCAGAAATGTCTGCGTTCCACGCCTCGTTTTGAAAAGAGGGAAGTCGATGTCCTAAATGCGCGGAATTCAGGTTCTCTCCGTGCAGCCCTCCTTCCTTACAGTTCATCTTCCACGGGAGTCTGATAATAAAGCCGAGGAATGAGGGGCCAGGGCTGAAGGCTGAGTGACAGGAGGAGCAGGAGGCGTGACTATTGGAACATGAGAAGCTGAGGACAATGTGCAGCTCAGACTCAGCCTGGGAATGTCCTAAACTGCTTTCCGTAGCACTGGCCTTCTATGAATGTGAACCTGTGTCTCTTCTCTTATTCGATCTCCTGACAAGGTGCAAATGTATTTAATCATATTTAATTATACAGTGTAATAATCTGGTGCAAAATGGCTGAGCCTTAAAGGAACAGTTCAGTATAAAAATAAAAACTAGGTAAATAAACAGGCTGTGCAAAATAAAAAATGTATCTAATATAGTTAGTTAGGCAAAAATGTAATGTATAAAGGCTGGAGTGAGTGGATGTGTAACATAATAGCCAGAACACTACTTCCTGCTTTTCAGCTCTCTCGCTTTCCACTGATTGGTTACCAGGCAGTAACCAATCAGTGACTTGAGGAGGGGCCACATGGGTCATATCTGTTGCTTTTGAATCTGAGCTGAATACTGAGGATCATTTACAAACTCACTGAACAGAAATGTCCCATGTGGCCCCCCTTATAGTCACTGACTAACTCGGAGTTAGAGAGCTGAAAAGCAGGAAGTAGTGTTCTGGCTATTATGTTACACATCCACTCACTCCAGCCTTTATACATTACATTTTTGCCTAATAAACTATATTAGAAACAGTATTTATTTTGCACAGCCTATTTATTTACCCAGTTTTTGTTTTTACTCTGAACTGTTCCTTTAAAAGAAGTGCAACTTCAGCTCACCTGGCCAAGAGGCCTATACTTAGGCTTGTCACCTTTGCCTGTGGTTAAACACAAACAGAGATCTTGGGGTGGGAGTAGGGTAACTGCCTGTTCCGTTTTGACCCAAACAGTTTGGTTTTGGTAAGTCCTGTTTGGGTTTGAACTTTCTGTTCTGTTTTCAGCCTTATGTTACCTGATCAGTAATCTGACCAATACCTGAAAAGCATTTACATACCGAGATACTCACCTCCACTTGGCCTAGTTACTGTCAAGTACAGTCATTTAATTTCTTATTATTACAGATACAACAAAACCAAATCAATCAACAATAAGAAAGTTTTGTTGTAATTGACCGTTGCTGTATTTCAGAGCTTTCTGGATAACTGATTTCTGTATAATCGATCTCATACCTGTAATTAAAGGATTGGGCTTAATCATCAAGCAGACTATAGGGTTGCTGTGTGGGTTTTGAACTGGATATCAACACTTTAAAACATTGGATAGAAATCCAGTCAGTTGCATCTAAGTGATGTCATAACTCCACCAATATCATTGTGCTCACCTCTGATGTCATCATGCCTGTTCCTACATCACTGCCCCACCCCCAATGTTATCTGCCCTGCCCCCAATATTTGAGTTTAGCCATCAGCAATGGTGTCAACCTTAGGTGGGCATGATGACATCAGAGGCAGGCACAATGATTTCATGGAGTTATGATGTCAGATCAGGGTTATTACATCACTTAAATGCAACTGGCTGGATTTCTGTCCATTTTTTCTGCAATGTTTTAAATGGGACAGAAAGTTTTGAACGGACAAACTGAGACGTCCAGTTGAAACCCACACGGCTGAAAACCCCACCTCTATCTATTCTGCCTAATGAGTAGGCCCAATCCTTTAACTACAGGTATGGGATCTATTATACAGAAATCAGTTATCCAGAAAGCTCTGAAATACAGCAATGCTCATTTAAAAAAAATATTTCTTATTTATAATTGATTTCCTTATTTCTGTTTCTGTAATAACAAAAAAAATTGCTGCACTTTATAATAACTAAACCATGTGAGTATCTTGGTATTTAATTTGATTTAATTTATTATCCACAGGCCCCGACTGACAGTCTGTGGGTTCAGGCAAATGCCAGAGGGGCTGCTGTAAGTTGCCATAGAGACTGACTATTTATTGGGCTGGTGGGGGGCCTCTGTGTACTTGGAATGCCAGGGACTATTGTGAATCCCAGTCTGCACCTGATTGGCCAGATTATTGTTCGGGTTTCACAAAGCTAAAACACAAACAGAAAGCTGAGACCCAAACAGACCTTAGAAAAACTAAACTGTTCAGGTCAAAACCAAACACTCGGCAACCCCACCCTCAATGAGATAAAACTTTTAGGCCTGTCATTGTAAGGGAAACTACTCACCAACGCCATTTTCTTTGCCATTCCTCGATCCAAGATGGCGGCGCCCAGTCCTCCCATGTGGTTCCTCCTGGTCGCAGAGCTGTGACGCCAGCGCCTTCTCACCCGCTGATTTGATACCAGCGCCGGAATGGTCGCCGGCGTCAGAACGCCAGCGTCATGATGCCACTGCGTCCGTTTTGGTGCCAAAGGAGGCCTATTTAAGGAACCCGAAGACTACAAACATCACCCAATTATAGTTTCTACTTCGTGTGTACCTGGGTGTGTTATTCTACATTGATTCTGACTTGATCTTGACCCTTGCCTGTTTATCTTCTATTGAACCCTTGCCGCCTGAACTGACCTTATTGCCTGGACTTTGTCCATTCTTTTGCCTACTCCTATTGTACCTCAAAATGAGCTGGTCTACAGCTTCCTCTTTGGTCCGTTACTCTAGTCTGAGCCTTCGGGCCCTTACAGCTGTCCTCTGAGAACTAAGGAGGCCCCTTTATCACCAAACTCAAAGTCCTGCTCACCCCCCTTCTCTGCAAAACTAGGGGCCCAACTCCATCCAGTCACAAGGCATAGAAGGGGAAAGAATAAACCAATGAACTCTGAAGAGATCTCATACAAATTCACCCTCACTGGCACTGGGATTCAAGGGAGACTGAAGGCAACATGTCTCCCCACTACTGGATCAGTGCAGGGTTTGGAGGTGATATTGCACCAATAGCAGTGAACAAAAACAGAGAAAAAAGTGTCAACCATGAAATGAAAATCAATAGATAAAATGATAAAAGAAGTGTCAGTTCCAGTGTATTGGCTGGATTATAGAAATGTCTTAGTGCACCCAATGCCCAACAGCCTTGGGGATACCAATAGGCCTTCGCTTGGGGCCCTCATAATTATGTTGTAAGGGGCCCCGTGGCAGCTCTGATACCAGGCCTATGTGCTGGGAGGGGCATACATGAGAAAGTTGGGGTTCTCTGAGAAAACAAATTTATTTCATTAGGCAAAACAAATTGGGGTAGACTTAAGGTGGCCATACACTATAAGAGGTTCCCAAACGAGTGGATCTTAACCCGATATGCCCATTAACAGCTGGGTGATATCGGGTGAATCTGAATGATCAGATTACAATGCTGCGAATGGGCACCGAGGGGTCGTAGGAACCACATCAACCAGCCGATGCATCGTAGGAAAAATCAAACTTGGCGATCGATATCTGGCCGATTTTTAGGACCTGTCGGGAACCCCCACACATGGGCAGATAAGCTCGGTCTAAAGGAACCTTTACCCTTTACCCTGTAACATGTGGAGTAAAGGAGATGTAGGAATAGTAGGAGTGCCATTCCCTTACGATGGCTCAGTTAGACAAGCCTGAATGCCGGCCTGTGATTGGTTGAAGCTGTATGCATAATTCACTTGTTGTAGTCACTGACCATAGCCAGAAGCTAGGGAAATATGATACAATCACTAAAAGCAACCAATCAGCAGGGAGTAATGTCCTACAATTGTCCAATCTTCCCATGTGTTTATGTTCCCCATTAGCCGGGGGAGCAGCAGTGACTTTACAAAAGGCTTCAGGTCTGATAATATTCCGGAGATGTAAGGCGGGAATCTCAGCTGCTTCGACAGATGCTATTGAGTTCCTCCTCCTACAGACTTCTAATGGGGAACACCACTGAACACCCTCAAAAGGAAATAGGTATCAGTTAGAAATAAAATTTGGAAAATTTTAGAAATTCAAATTCAAAGACTAACTGAAATTGAGTTTTTGTTGGTCGAATAGGTCCATTTTTGATCGAATAGGTCCATATTCGGCCGAATTCAAATCGTACGAATCTAATTAATAGGGAATTTAATCGAATTCATTTCAAAGTTTTTTTCCCAAAAAAAACCTTCATTTTTTCAAAGTCAACCGATTTACTCCAAATAGGTTCTAGGAGGTCCCCATAGGCTAAAACGGCAATTCGGCAGGTTTTAGATGGTGAATGGTCAAAGTCGAAAGAGACAGCACATGATAAATCTCGGTAGTTGAATTTTCTTTTTTTTTTTCAAATTCAAATCGAATTTGGACCATTCCTTAGTCAAAGTACACAAAAAATAGCTCAAAATTCAATTTTTTTTCATTCGAAAATTCACCTCGATCTTTGGTAGCTCAGCCCGGAGAGAGACTGAGGAAGAGGCCCGCCTCCGGCGAGACTCTCCAATAAGCACCAGGACTTCCAACAAGAAGAGGCCGGTAAATATGAGGGGTACCAAGATATGACGCCCTGAAAGAGGCGCAGCAGTTCCTGCTCAACCGGGGAACCCAGACACCAGTAAAGGGGGGCTCTCTTCTCCTGCTGAAAATGTTTAAAGGGACATTTACACCAACAACAAAAAATAAATGTGTGATTTGTAGTCAAATTTGGGTGCCCCTGCTTTAGTACTCTCCAGTGAAAGACTCCTTCAGAATTCCTCTTATTTCTGTCTGACTGTCAGTCCATACATGTCACTTGGTATGACCCAACCCTTAGCATTGATTCTTATTGACACTGAGACAATTCTTTCCTTTTTGTCCCCCTCCCAAAGACAAAGACTCTGAGGCATCAAAGTACTAGAAGCTGACTAGTGTGTCAATTAAATAACAATTTGGGGCAGCTAAGTATAATCAGAACTGGATTTTAAGTGGAAAATATTGAACCCTTTTGCATCCCACTGAGTAGCTGAGAGGTTCATTTAAAGGAGAACTAAACCCTAAAAATGAATGTGGCTAAAAATGTCCTATTTTCTATAGTGAACTTATTGCACGAGGCTAAAGTTTGAGCTTGTCAATAGCAGCAATGATCCAGGACTTCAAACTTGTCACAGGGGGGTCACCATCTTGGAAAGTGTCTGTGACACTCACATGCTCAGTGGGCTCTGATTGGCTGTTGAGAAGCTAAGCTTAGGGCTCATCACTAATTATCCAGCAGAAAATGAGCTTCCCTGGCTGTAATATAAGCTGATGCTACAGGTTTGCTGATTATTCAATTCTGATGCTAATTGCACTGGTTTCTGTGCTGCCATGTAGTAATTATGTGTATTAATTACTAATCAGCCTTATATTGTGACATTTCTATTCTATGTGTACTGTATATTGTGAGTGGCTCCCTAAGCTCAGTAAGTGACAGCAGCACAGAGCATGTGCAGTGAATCAGCAGAAAAGAAGATGGGGAGCTACTGGGGCATCTTTGGAGACACAGATCTTTACTGCTAAAGGGCTGTGGTTGCCTTGGGCTGGTACAGAAGCACAAAACATCATGTACAACATTTCTACATACTTCTTTAGTTAGGCTTTAGTTCTCCTTTAAGGTCTTTTGGTTAGAGTATAGCATCTCTTGAAAGTGGAGAACATGAAATACAATATTTGTGTAAAAAAATTTGTCTTTGAATTTATTGCTTAATCAGGAGTTGTCAAAAAATTGTGCTGGAAAATAAATGGTACTTTATACTGAATAAGTGGTTACCCTTCGTATACTCTTTAAAGATGACCATTCACGGGCCAAGGACATACAGTACTGGGCCGGTCACCCACAGGCCATATTTTACACATACGCACTCACCTTTACATTGTTCAGTGGCCAACTGGAACAGCAGCAGCTCTCTATTTCCTTACAGCCGACTGATGGATACAATTTCCAGGGACAATACTCCACCAGAATAACAGAATTTTAGGTCAGAAGGGTTGAATTGTGAATGTGGTGCCATTATTAAAAAATGGGACTCCCTCTCCGCTTGAAAACTGCAGGCCTGTTAGTCTGACATCAGAGGAAGGAAAGTTTAGGAGCTACAAACAGGCAAATGAGGTTGATTGTTGATAAATGCAAGGCTATGCACCAGTAGAGCTAACAGAAAAGTCAACTTGTAAACCAAGGGGTCTATTTATTAAACCTACATTTTTTTAAAGGGTGAAAACTCAAATTTTTAGAGGAAAAACAAACTCGAAATTTTTAGACATCTATTATATCCCAAAGCTGCTAAAAATCCGAATCAGAAAATACTCCAGCTAAATCCAGTCGAGGTCATGTAGAAGTCAAGGGCAGATGTCCCTGAAAATCTTTCTTGACATTGACATCTTCACTGGTTTTTACACCATAATCCAAGAAAGTCGGGCAATAATGGGTGTTAAACTCACCAGACTTAAAAAATACATATGCTTAGAATTGTTGCATGATTTTGTTGAGGGGAAGGATCTAAACATCACTCATAGAGCAGGGGAGGGACGTAAACATCACTCATAGAGCAGGGGAGGGACCTAAACAGCCACCATACAGCAGGGGAGGGACCATATGGCAGGGGAGGGGTATAAACACTTACAACACATGTGAGGAGCCATAATCACCATCACCACAAATTGTCCTCACCCCATGGGACCCTCACTTACCTGCAGGACCACCAGGAAATCTTCCTCGGCTACTTTCCACTTCCTGATTCTGTGTTCCAGGCTCTTCCCAAAGGAAACAATCTCTGTTGAACTGGCGGGAGTTCCTGTAAGAACTGTAAGAGTTCCACGCCTCGTTTGGAATAGATGGACAGCCCATTGGGGTGTCACAATTGTGAAAGCGGAAAAATCGGAAAAATAGTTCAAGACTGCTCCTCTCTCTCTCTCTGTACTGCTTCCCACACAATTAGGTCAATAATAATAAATGCCATGTTATAGTGTTGGATGGAACCTGCCTGGCTGATTTCCCTAATGATACTCTAGTCAACTTCATGGTGGAAATTCTGCCTCAGCTGCCGCCTCTTCCCCTGTCAATTAATAAGTGGGACTTCTCTGTGTGTGAGTGTAATGCAGGGTCAGTCTTATATACTTAGTACTTTATAATATAAGAACTGGGCAACCTGGGACATAATCCCTGTGCCATGAAGTGTGTGCAGTTGTAGAAAGCCACAGTATTCCATTACTGCCCAGCCAATATTAACGTCACCAGCCAATGAACAGAGACGATCTGTACAACTCTGTTGTCAATACTGTTGGAACATAGTAAAATGTAAATAAAAAGAGTATGGGATGATTCTCAAATAATACAAAGACAACACACCAGATACTAAGGGGCCGATTCACTAAGCTCGAGTGAAGGATTCGAATGAAAAATACTTCGAATTTCGAAGTATTTTTTGGGTACTTCGACCATCGAATTGGTTAAATTTCGATCTAAATCGAACGATTCGAAGTAAAAATCGTTCGACTATTCGACCATTCGATAGTCGAAGTACTTTCCCTTTAAAAAAAACTTCGACCCCCTACTTCGGCAGCTAAAAGCTACCGAAGTCAATGTTAGCCTATGGGGAAGGTCCCCATAGGCTTGCTAACCTTTTTTTGATCGAAGGATTTTCCTTCGATCGTTGGATTAAAATCTTTCGAATCGTTCGATCGCAGGATTTGCGCTAAATCCTTCGACTTCGATATTCGAAGTCGAAGGATTTCAATTCGAGGGTCGAATTTCGAAGTATTTTTTACTTAGAAATTCGACCCTTAGTGAATCTGCCCCTAAAAGTTAGAAATATTTCCGAAAAATATCTGATGATTTTGAATGATGGGAGAAACACAAAAAGATGAGACAAGGCACGAAAGACTGGAAAACTTGTGTCATGCTAAAAATAGAGTAGAGATCTTCAGGCCCTCAGGCAGCACTGCATTAAATAGAGACCCAGTGATTATGTAGTGGGAATCCGAGCATGGGCTTATGAATACTCCCCAAAAGTTTTGTCTGGGAACTAGGGTTGCCACCTGGCCGGTATTTTACTGGCCTAGCTGGTAAAATACCTGCCAAGGCCGGGGCCAGTATTACAAATTTACCGGCAATGTAGCTGCCAGTAAATTTGTAATTCGATTAAAAAGAGCCCTCGGCCTATCCCCAATCCCCTGGAATTTATCTTTTCTATTGCTTCTTTTAGCGTCCGTGGGGCGGCCCGCCTCTTTTGACGTCACACCCGCCCCTTTTGACGTCACGACCCGCCCCTTTGTGTCCCCACCCCCCACCAGCGGTAAAGAATTTTTAAAAAGGTGGCAACCCTACTGGGATTTCTCCTCCCTGGTTATCTCCTATAAGGAAGGCAGGGAGGAGAAATTGAGCACCACACGATGGATTGAGATCACCTTTTCTGAAGACGAGCACAAGCGGAGTTTCAGTAAGTTATTTCTTAATAAAGACTTTGCGATTTTAAAGTTTAATTTGCCATGGTGGTTTTTTTTCAATGTATACTAACCATTTTTTTAAAAATTTTTTTGATGTTACTGCTCCTTTAAGAAGTATTGTGACAAAGCGGAAAGATGTCCCATGCTCTCACCAATCAAAATTTTAAATTGTTTTTGGAAAACATGGATGCCATGTACTTTGGGCTAAAGAGGAGAAGGACCATTTTGACTTGATATTGGTGCACAGTACAATAGCCAGCAGCATCCATGATGGTATAGGGGTGCATGACATGGGGGAGCTTGCAAATCTGGGAGGGCACCATTAATGCTGAACCATATCAAAGTCAAAGTAAACGTTATTGTCATCTGAGCAGTATACGAACACACAGTGAGACGAGACGACGTGGCTCCAGCTAGTCCATATCACAAAAAGGCACTTAAAAATACACAATAAATATGTAAACATGAAATATGCAATATATTGGCAGAAATTGGATATATACATGTGTAAACCTTTAGAATTGTGCAAATAAATTAACAGTTGACAAAGTTAAGTTCACAGTTCAGGTGTGTCTGGAATGTAGTGGGAGGACAGGCAGTGAGTTGAGGAGTCTGATAGTTGTAGAAAAGAGCTTTCGCCTGGTTGTTCGGGCTTTAATAATGCGTCTGCCGGATGGGAGCAGCGTGAACAGTCCGTGTGAGGGGTGTGTGGAGTCCAGTGCAGGAGGCCTTTCTTACACAGCTCTTGTGGAACATGTCCTGCAGTGATGGAAGAGCCGCTCCAATGATGTTGCCAGCTGCTCTGACAGTCCGCTGTAGACTTTTCTGGGCAGCTGAGCTGACACTACTGTACAAGATGGAGATGCAGCTCGTCAGAACGCTCTCTATGGTGCCCCTGTAGAACACTGTGAGGGTGGGAGGTGGAAGGCTGGCCCGTTTCAGTCATCTTAGGAAGTGAAGATGCTGCTGAGCCTTTTTGGTAATGGAGGCGGTGTTGGTGGTCCAGGTGAGGTCATTAGAGATGTGGACTCCCAGGAATATGCTGCCATTCAGATGACTTAGCCTTTTTCTGCATGTATGACACAAGCATGGCTCCATGGTAACAGAGTCCAGTACTAAACTGCCCTTCTGCATGCAGTTCTATCCTATCACCCACTGAAAACATTTCAATTATACTAAATGAACAGAAAAATACAACAGACCCCAAACTGTTGAGCAGCTGAAATCCTGTATCAGGCAACAATGGACCAGAACATCAGCAACTGAGCTCCTCAGTTCCCAAATGGATATGGTGTTGGTAGAAGTAGAGCTGATGCAACACAGGGGGAAACATTCCCCTCACCCAATTTTTTGGAAATGTGTTGCCGACATCAAATTCAAAATAAGCAGATTTTTCTTTAGAAAACAATAACATTTCTCAGTTTCAAACAGTGTCGGACTGGCCCATCAGGATACCAGTAAACCCCCCCGTGGGCCCAGGTGTCAGTGGCCTCTTGCTTCTAAACATTTGGCCAATTTCATGGTCATTCCCTATTTCTTTATGGGAACAAAAAGTCTTAATAACGGAAGAATAGAGTATAGTATGTAGAGAAAAAAGACTAGGAGAATAAAGAGTCTTAATAATGGAATAATAGAGTATAGTATGTAGAAAGAAGAGACTATGAGAATAAAGAGTCTTAATAATGGAAGAATAGAGTATAGTATGTAGAGAAAAGAGACTAGGAGAATAAAGAGTCTTAATAATGGAAGAATAGAGTATAGTATGTAGAGAAAAGAGACTAGGAGAATAAAGAGTCTTAATAATGGAAGAATAGAGTATAGTATGTAGAGAAAAGAGACTAGGAGAATAAAGAGTCTTAATAATGGAAGAATAGAGTATAGTATGTAGAGAAAAGAGACTAGGAGAATAAAGAGTCTTAATAATGGAAGAATAGAGTATAGTATGTAGAGAAAAGAGACTCTGAGAATAAAGAAGATTAATAATTGAAGAATAGAGTATAGTATGTAGAGAAAAGAGACTAGGAGAATAAAGAGGATTAATAATTGAAGAATAGAGTATAGTATGTAGAGAAAAGAGACTAGGAGAATAAAGAGATTTAATAATGGAAGAATAGAGTATAGTATGTAGAGAAAAGAGACTATGAGAATAAAGAGTCTTAATAATGGAAGAATAGAGTATAGTATGTAGAGAAAAGAGACTAGGAGAATAAAGAGTCTTAATAATGGAAGAATAGAGTATAGTATGTAGAGAAAAGAGACTATGAGAATAAAGAGTCTTAATAATGGAAGAATAGAGTATAGTATGTAGAGAAAAGAGACTATGAGAATAAAGAGTCTTAATAATGGAAGAATAGAGTATAGTATGTAGAGAAAAGAGACTATGAGAATAAAGAGTCTTAATAATGGAAGAATAGAGTATAGTATGTAGAGAAAAGAGACTAGGAGAATAAAGAGTCTTAATAATGGAAGAATAGAGTATAGTATGTAGAGAAAAGAGACTATGAGAATAAAGAGTCTTAATAATGGAAGAATAGAGTATAGTATGTAGAGAAAAGAGACTCTGAGAATAAAGAAGATTAATAATGGAAGAATAGAGTATAGTATGTAGAGAAAAGAGACTCTGAGAATAAAGAAGATTAATAATTGAAGAATAGAGTATGGTATGTAGAGAAAAGAGACTCTGAGAATAAAGAAGATTAATAATTGAAGAATAGAGTATAGTATGTAGAGAAAATAGACTAGGAGAATAAATAGTCTTAATAATGGAAGAATAGAGTATATTATGTAGAGAAAAGAGACTAAGAGAATAAGGAAGTTGAGTGAGGAGAGAAGGTATTTTGGAAAGTGGGCCCTCAGCCTAACGTCTTCTGATGGGCCCCTGGCATCCCAGTCTGACACTGATATGCTGTCTTTGTACTTGGAGGGCAGAAAGAAATTTAGACAGAGAGTGGAAAATAACATGAGCTTTTCTGTCTCAGTCCTTGATAACTAAAATATGCTTAAGGAGTATGAGATTCAGCCACAAGATATCAATGATAGAATGATGGGCGGGGGGCCCATTTCTTTTTAAAAGCTTATAACTAATGTAACATGTGAAATTGAGACTGTTGAACCATTCTTCCCAAAGATCTTCATATTTACTTTCTATGGGTGAATATAAGGACACGCTCAGCTCTCATTTCAGCCTGGACACTCTCTCTCTCATTGGTTCCAAACAGTCTGACTCAGGAGATGCAAATAAAGTCTGTGCCATACACCGAATGCTACTCAAAAAATATCTATTTATGATGAGAGTTTTATTCTGGGAGGGCTCACTGCTTTGACCTAGTTAGAGGGTTTTGACCACAGCCTGATGCAAAATATCAACTGATCTGTAGCATAATTTAATTTCCTCTAAGGATGTGGCTTCAGCCAAGTAACAATATATAAATATATATATGTCTTGTTTTATTTTAAGTAGTTCTGGTAGTTAGCTTTGATGGTTATTATCATGACACCATAGTGTGGCCCACTGAAAACTCTATGCAATGTCTGTGAGAGTGCTCCTTTTGCCACTTTTTTTTGAATTTTAATTAAGACATTGTTCTTGGGAAAACAATGTATAGCAGTTTGATAGAACATGAATTATATTTAATGGGCAAAGCTCTGTCAGTCTGCTTTACACTGCCCAAAGAGATCAATTGGATAACATCTAGCAGTAAAAAAAAAGGCTCTTCACCCATTCTGGGCTTGGGAAAGAGAACAGTCCAGGAGAATATCTAGTAGAATTAAATCTAGAGCAATTGGACTTGCTGAGTAATAAGTTTCACTACTCATCTGAGCAGCTTCTTCAGTACAACTGGTGCGGGAAGTCCTCGGCATATAAACTCTTCCACTAATCCAATCACAATGGTGCAATGTAACTATCCAGAAAGTTGAAAATTGAAACTCACAGAGGTTGTGAATGCTTGTGAGACTCCTGTGATAGAATTACCAGCTCATGCAACTACTGTCATGCAACTCAAAGAGACAGGTGTTACTTGTGAGAGTTGCATGAATGCAACAGCTAAGGTAAAGATGTTAGAACAGCATTGTATGTAGCAGACAGGTGATATTGAAGGCCCCACCTCTGTTTAGGGATGGTTTCTCCACCTTAACTTGAACCACCTCTTTTACACCTCGTTCAAACCAGAGGTCTTTTCTGTCCAGAATGTTAACATTGTTATCTTTAAAGGAGTGTCCCTTGTCTTTTAGGTGTAGAAAGACAGCTGAGTTTTGCCCTGTAGAGTTCTCCCTCCTGTGCTGAGTCAATTGCTTAACGAGGACTTCCCATACCAGTCAGTTTCTTCAATGATTACTCAGCAAGTCCAGTTGCTTTACATTTACTTCTACTAGATATACCATGACCTGGATGAATGAAAACCTTCATAGACATAGTCCAGGAAAAGGAAGCACAAATAATAAGAACTCTCTACCACAAGAAGTAATGGTAGAGTAATGGTAAGTTTTATTAACCCATGGGCTTCTAGCAGGGTTAATATAAATGGGATAGGAATTATCCTATATGGCTTATCCATATAAACTCAACTGCCGACTTTATCTTCCATCCCTATTCTCTATGGATAGACCAATAACCCTGGTTGCTTTGACTGATTGTGGACTCTTGTTAGATCAGGAGATCATTGGAGCAGTATATCTGAACTCATGCCCAGGGCTGTATGTGAAACCCTTATCGGTCCTCCTGTTCAATCTTATCTCTATCTCTTTTTAGCAGCCTTAATAATTCATGTAGGGCAGTGATCCCCAACCAGTAGCTCGTGAGCAACATGTTGCTCTCCAATCCCTTGGATGTTGCTCCCAGAGGCCTCAAAGCAGGAGCTTATTTTTGAATTCCAGACTTGGAGGCAAGTTTTGGTTGTATAAAAACCAGATGTACTGCCAAACAGAGCCTCAATGTAGGTTGACAATCCACATAGGGGCTATAAATGGCCAATCAGAGCCCTTATTTGGCACCCCAAGAACATTTTTCATGCTTGTGTTGCTCCCCAACTCCTTTTACTTCTGAATGTTGCTCATGGGTTCAAAAGGTTGGGGATCCCTGATGTAGGGTGACTGCAGTTACAGTAAGTCTGACACACAGGAGGAAAGGTTGTCTGGGCTCAATGTCTGAGGTTGAAATGTCACAAACTGGGCATGTGTTTTCCTAGAGACATTTACACCGTAGATACAGATACTTTGTATGTTTGCTTTTTTAATTAACAATACAAAAGAAGAGAAAAAAAAAGCTGAGATGAAATGCAACTAAATTCTTGTTCTTTACTCTCCGTTTATTAAGTTCCAGTGGGTTCAAACGTAGACATTTATTCTCTATAAAGTAAATGGAAGGTCTCAGCTACAAACTGTTTACCAAGTCAACAACCTCAGAGCAACATTTGAGGTGGAAAATTTTCTTCTGTATCTTGTCACTATGTTGGTTGAGTGTAATTTAGCAACAGTGCAGCGAGAGAACGATGGAAGGAGATGAGGGGTGTCAGGGGAACATATTCGTAAAGCAGACCGTTGGTTGTTACTGCTGCTCCGCCCAGATTGTCATAATACTAATTAGTCATCATCAAAGTCATTTCAATAGGAAGCTGGTGGCGACGATGGCGGACAGAATCTTTTATGCCGAAGTGAATGTGACTGCACGTGGATCTTCTGCAGCTACAACTGCCAATAATCCTTCAGGTGAGTAGTTTATGTCTGTTATATGTGTTTCTCTAAGCAACGGATTCCTGACCTATTAGTTGAGTCTCAAGAAATGGTTCTCTGTGCTGATCTTTAATATAATGTGATGACTCCCTACATATGACAACAGATTTTGAAATCAATTGCGTTTTTATTGTAAACCAAGTTTTACAGTAGTAGCTACAGTAGTAGCCCTAAGCTGGCAATGATTAATACTTGTTGTGTTGATGTTTTACTACCTTCTCTTTTAAAATGTTACTACTACTCTTCCTTCTTGGAACACTTGCTCTGTGATAGTTATTGTGCAGGTGCCTAACAAGTCAACCTCTTACCTTGACAATTAAAAATAGATGCAGACGTAATGAGTCCAGTTCTATATGATTTTCAGACGAGTCCCAAAACCTTATCAAACCAAATGAAAGGAACGTTCAATTCTGGTCTTGCTGTTTAATGTTGAAATTTGAAAAAAAGCCCTAAGCTTAAAGTTTGTGTTGATTATTTAGGAAAAACTGTATGTATATGTTGCTTTTCTCACTGCAAGCATTTATTGCGTTATTTGCAGCCAATCTCCATTGTGTTTAAGTTTTATATGTTCATTTTGTTCGTTTCCAACCGGCTACGATTATTGGCAGGTTATCAGTTTTTAGGAAGTTGTATTAGAAAATAAGTCTTAAGGGGGGTTGGATAATAAATATATTTCTGTTTAATTCTTCTATAAGAATATTCCCCAACATGAATGTCTGTGACTGTTACAGAAACCCCTGCAAGAAAAAACAAAAAAGGACATAGAAATGTGTCTGGGGGGCAGAAGAGACGGCAGAAAGAAACAGTGAATGTTGAATCTCAAAGGAGCAGACGAAGTCCAGGTACCATTTGCCCTTTAATCCCAATCTATTACCTCCCCTGAGAAACATCTGGGCAGTTCTACGTAGGTTTTGCCCCTACATTAAGGGGGTTATTTATCAGGTCAAATTTCAGAGCTGTGTGAGGTTTTATACCTCCAATGAACTCACAACTCCATTGGTTTCTAATTTAAGAAAAAACTGGAATCATTGAATTCAGGGGGTTAACAAACGGAAAACTCATATGATTCGAGTTTCCGGCG
The DNA here is from genome assembly GCF_017654675.1 of Xenopus laevis. Taxonomy (NCBI): domain Eukaryota; kingdom Metazoa; phylum Chordata; class Amphibia; order Anura; family Pipidae; genus Xenopus; species Xenopus laevis. Next base: position 231,160,366 of record NC_054371.1, read on the forward strand.
AAAAAAAAACCCTCAAATTTATTGAGCTTTTGAACGAAACCTACGGAAAAAACATCATGAAGACTATTAATATCTTCAAATGTTTTATACCTCCAATGAACTCACAACTCTATTGGTTTCTAATTTAAGAAAAAACTGGAATCATTGAATTCGGGGGTTAACAAACTGAAAACTCATATGATTCGAGTTTCCGGGGAAAAAAACCCCGTCAAATTTATTACGTTTTTGAACGAAACCTACGGAAAAAAACTTGAACATCATGAAGGCTATTAATATCTTCAAATGGTTCAAGGTACTTTTGCCATGGACTCCTACATGACCTCGACATGTTTTAGAAGGTGGATTTTTGGATTCAACCTATTTCCAGGATCGGGTATAATAAATCTCAAAAATGTGAGTTTTTTTTAAAAAAAAAAATCTGAAAAATACCTTCAAAAACAAAATAACTCAACCTTTTATAAATGACCCCTAAATCATTTAGAATATACAGTAAGTCCTTGAAATGTGATTATTTTTACTAGTAGCCTTTTTTATACAGGGTCATAGTGCTCCATGGAAATGTTTAGACATTTTTTATCATTGTCTGTAGAGCTTGCAGTCTACTACACAAACACACATTACAGTCAGTAGCATCAGGAGGCAACCTGTGAAAACCTGGATAAAACATACAAAATCAAGTGACCTTGTTGCAATACATCTTATTGTTGTTCAAGCTCATTTACACCGTAATCATATTCCATGGTCTTCCATGGACAGAGATGGAGCAATTGCATTACTATAGCCAATAAACGAGTGTTTAAAAATGTATATTTTCAGACAGAGCCAGGTTGTATGTAGATACCTTGTAAGTGTTTAGTGGTTCATCTTTGGAAAGTTCACACCCAGCACCAGCAACGCTTTCTTTACAAGTTCCCCACATCAAATGTTATAGAGATGAACAGCCAGGCAGTCACCTTCCTTTTACATCAGCCGCTCGCTGCAAAGAGAAGACTTTGGGGCAGAAAAAAAAACGATCTAAAGACCCCCATGTTGCTCTGAGCTCAGAAATAAACAGTTTTCTTTCAAACAAGTGACCCTTGCTTTGCCATAGAGGGGGAAATGTCGTAGCAATAGAGACAATCACTGGAATGTCTTGATGAGATTGTAAAGCTCATTATTAAGCAAAATAACTTACGTTGTTCAATAGCCAATGATATAGTCTTACTGAAACAACTGCTAAATATTGTTGGAAACTTTCATTTCCAGACTCCAGTTCCTACAAATTCAAGTACCTGATCATTGGCCTCTCATTGACTAGTCTTATTCTTCTGGCCAGCACCATCACTCTGGCAGTTATCAGTGAGTATCAATAGACACCGCACAGGGTAACAACACCCCGTTGAGGTCACAATGAGTATTCTGGGAGGTCACCTTTTTGAAGAGTTTGGAAATGGTAGGAGCTACTGGGGGTTACAGCAATAGACTTGGTTGTTTAAGTTTCACATTTTACACCACTTGATTTAGTTTGTAAATAAATTGTCTAGGGTTAATATTTACTTTGCACATAAAGGCAGTTTTTACTTTGTAGAAGATTACCTCTGTAGAACTGCAAAGGTCTGAACGTGACCTGGAGGAATCTGTACCATAAAGAAATAATGAAATGGAGTGATATGCCTGTCTTGCTACAAGATCCCTTGGCAGACTTATCACAAACTAAATGTCTAACTGAGCACTTCCCCCAGCAGACATAAAATATAGGGGTGGAAATAAAACACACACACATTGATCATGAATAATATATTGTAAGAAAAGTAATACAATACCGATTGAAGACAACGCAACGTCTAGCCGAGCTTCCCTTGGCAGACTTCTGAGAGGAACATCAGCTGGGGGACCCCGGGCCCAAATCAAATACAACGACTCCCAGATCACATCAATCGGCCAATGGTCCTTACAAGACCAACTGTTCTACACAACACATCTGCTTGTAGATGAAGTCCCAAAGCCCCCTAAGCTGAGCTCCTTTCAGAAGTCTGACGATGGAAGCTCGGCTAGATGTTGCGTTGTCTTCAATCGGTATTGTATTACTTTTCTTACAATATATTATTCTTCTCTAATGATGATCAATGTGTTTGTGTTTTATTTCCACCCCTATATTTGATAAGTCTGCTGGGGGAAGTGCTCAGTTAGACATTTAGTGCCCGAATCATAAATAAAATCAATCAATTGTACAGCAGTCCAACTAGAATACTAAGGGAAACATCTCACAGTTCACCCCAGTCTGAAGGTGCAGATTTATGGTTAAAGTATGTGAGATTCCCAGAAAATCATTCAAAATCATTTATTAGGACTAAAAGCCCATTGGGGCACTTATTCATAAGTTGAGGGATCTGTAGCAGGAGATAGGAGAATAGAGACCTAGCTGCTGTGCTTTTAGACTAGCCTATCCAAGCCTGTTCCTCTCAAGCAAGAAAATGAAAGTCAGAATCAGAGGTTTTTATGGATTCAGTTATTATTAATGTTAAATGAAAAAATAACACAACTCTGTACAAATCTCTTGAGAAACTTTATTCGGTTATACAATATGGATGAATTTGTTGTCGTTCCTTGAATTACCCAAGCAGCTGTTGCATCCAGTAATAATGAAGATCTGCAGCTGGTTCTGGATAAATGTTCTTGCGAGAGACATTCGCCAAATATCAGCTGGACACGGAGCGAAGATTCTGAGCGAAACCTGACCCAGTTGCTGCATCGCTCGACTCAGGTCTCCAAGTGTTTGAAACAAGCGATTCAGGAAGCAGGTTTGTATTGTACTGGTTTCTTGTGCAAGGGATTCATGGAAGAGCAAAGTCCTACATGTTCCTTCTATTGTTTCTACAGAATGGACCAGCAAATGCCCCGCAGGTTGGACCCTCCTCAATCACAGGTGTTATTTCTTCTCTACGGAGAGAAGGACACGGCCAGAGAGTGATGAGTTCTGCAAGGCACAAATGGCTCAACTAGCAACGGTCAAAGGACAAGATAATATTTTACAGGTACAACATGAACTCGGGTGTATTTCCAGCATGGCCATGGCTAGTGAGAGGTACTGGGAGGGCTAAGCCAACTTGATGCCAAGCACTGATTAGGGAACTACTCCTCATAGTATAACAAAATAAAATGAATGCCAAGCAACTTTCTAAGATGGATTAGTTACACATTGCAGTGATGTGGAAATTGTTTGTGAATGTGACTGAAAGTTATTATGACTAGGTTTCTTCTTAACTGCTGGTTCTGACTCCTGAAACAATTCTAATTCGTATGGATTAAAAATATATAGCTATTAAAGGACATTTGATGGTTCCTGTTGCACCATGTTGCTGGACATATTATGAAATGTTCCATGTGCCAGAGGTGTCTGTAATATGTTGCAGTGAATGAGCTTTACAAGTGAATATCTGTGAGTGCCTCCTGGATATATATATGTTGGAGATCTCATGAGGAATCATTAGTTTTTTTAAGCTCTACTATAATTGTAAGCAAGACAAATAAATGAGCCTGGATTTATGAAAGGAGCACAAAATGTCCATGTGCCCCATCATTCCATGAACGGTGAAGCAGTTTTCCAAATGACAAGTTGTGTTTGGTGGGATCCAGAGATGTGTGATGGCTCCCATTAGGCTGAAGCTGCAGCTGAAGAGTGGAGGAGAGCAGGTATTGTAGGGACACAATCATAATGGCAGGACAATATGGATAGAGTAGGGCAAGATAGAGACAGTAGACCATTATAGGGTGAGAAAGAGATAAATAGACAGAAAGGCAAGTTGCTATAGAGGAAGGTGATGAAAGAAGGGCAATAAGTAAATAGTAGAGCAAAATGGAAGGACCATTTTTGGAAAAAAATTATGGCAGGAGAGTGACAAGGGGCAGATTTATCAAGGGTCGAATTGAAAATTTTAATTTTGAAATTCAAATTTCGAGCTAATTTTAAAGTAGTTCGACCAGGGAATAGTCCAAATTTAGGCTATGGGTGGACCTCCTAGAACCTACAGTATGTGAAGTCATTTCAAAATCTTTTTTTGAAATACTTGGAATCGAATATGATCCGAATTCGATTCAAACTATCGAATACTCATTTGAAGTTAAAAAACTTGATTTTTTAAATACATTTCAGTTGGTCTTTTTTTATTCGAATTTCGAGTTGATGTGAGTTTAAAAAAGTCCCATAACCTTGAGATTCGGCCCCTGATAAATCTGCTCCTTAGTGACAGTAATATTATGTCAGTGTAGCCCTTCAATTATAATTGGGGTACATTTTCCACCCCTGGGCTCCATACCACTAAAGACAGTAGTGTTTTTTTGTTTCTGTAAATTGTGCTTGGCTCTCCTAGTCCTGGTGGGGGGGGGGTCCCTTAAAATTGATGAGGCTGTAGGCACATTAGGGGACATAATATGACCAAACAATATGAAAGGATGACACTTAAAGGAACAGTGCAGTATAAAAATAAAAACTGGGTAAATAGACAGGCTGTGCAAAATAAAAAATGTATCTAATATAGTTAGTTAGCCGAAAATGTAATGTATAAAGGCTGGAGTGAGTGGATGTGTAACATAATAGCCAGAACACTACTTCCTGCTTTTCAGCTCTCTTGCTTTCCACTGATTGGTTACCAGGCAGTAACCAATCAGAGACTTGAGGGGGGCTACATGGGTCATAACTGTTGCTTTTGAATCTGAGCTGAATGCTGAGGATCAATTACAAACTCACTGAACAGTTATGTCCCATGTGGCCCCCCTTATAGTCACTGACTAACTCAGAGTTAGAGAGCTGAAAAGCAGGAAGTAGTGTTCTGGCTATTATGTTACACATCCACTCACTCCAGCCTTTATACATTACATTTTTGCCTAACTAACTATATAAGATACATTTTTTATTTTACACAGTCTGTCTATTTACCCAGTTTTTGTCTTTATACTGAACTGTTCCTTTAAAGGGACACTGGTTTTTGTTGCCTCAGATGAACATCATAATCAGTTTAAATCTGAAATTAAAAAAAATGACCATGAAGAGATTTACTTCTTGTTGATGTGTAATAAGTTACACCAGTGCCGATGTATTTCCTCCATCATACTGACAGTTGTGACATCAGAAATATTATCTTCTCTACTTTAGTGTTACATTAGGAACCTCGGTGCAGCTTATTGGGTCGGACTGGTACATAGAACAGAGAGGCACCAGACAAACATTGTCATGAGGTGGTACTGGCCCGATGGAGCAGCAGAGTAAGTTGATACTGACACTGAGTGACCCCATTAATACTAATGACTGTGGGGGGATCTAATAAAGGGAGATGTGGAATATTAAGTCATTTCTGCACCTGATGATATTGTGTATTATGTAAAGCAACTGTACAAACTACAACAAATTGCAAGTGCAATAAAAACATTCAAAAGAAAAAATGAGATTGTTTAACTGAAATGGGCAGAGGAAACACAAAACATGAAGAAGTAATGAAATGTTCAGATACAGCGTGTTGCACTTACTGTTTACTACACATAGGCTCGAGTACTTACTATACAGGGGTTCAATTACTTACTGTACTTACTCAAGTATTCATTATACTGGGGTTCAAGTACTTACTATGTAGGGGCTCAAGTACTTACTGCACAGGGGCTCGAGTACTAACTATACAGGGGCTCAATACAGGCTTTCAATTACTTACTATACAGAGGCTCAAGTACTCACTATACAGGGGCTCGAATACTTACTAAACAGAGGTTCAAGTACTTACTATGTAGGGTCTTGAGTACTTACTATACAGGGGTTAAAGTACTTACTATGTAGGGACTCAAGTACTTACACAAGGGCTCGAGTACTAACTATACAGGGGCTCAAATACTTACTATACAGGGGTTCAAATACTATACAGGGGCTTGAGCACTAACTAAACAGGGGTTCAAGTACTTACTATACATAGTGTAACACCTATTTGGGCCACTGGGGGTTAATTCACCAGCTAGAACACTAGAGCATGGGTTACACGCGACTTACACCCAGGGCAGGGCCTTCGCTAAGTGGAAGTGTTCCCTCTATGGTGTAGTGCAACTACACCCACCCCAGGCTACTGTGCACACAAAAACAACTTGGGCGCCAGGAGGTTCTTAACAATCAGGAACGGTTTATTATGGCAAAAAGGGCAAATGAGCACAGGTTTCAGTAGTCACGCAGGAGTTGAGGAAAACAGCATATTGAGAGGTCACACAGAACAAGGCAGACTCACACAGAGATACACAGGCAAATGCAGTACAACCTTTCCCTCCTGGAAGTTGTCAGGAAGCAGCTTGTACCCTACAGTCCCTCTTCACTGAGGTCCCTGACTGGAGGCAACACACAGAGCCTCTGGGAAGCTCCTCCCTTACTGCAAATCCTTGTTGGAGCTTCAGCTGCTCTTTCTCTCTCACCTCTCTGCCTTTCTCTCCTAGAGAGACTATGACAAGTCTGCCCTAGTGTAACTATTCCTCATTCACGGGGTTACCTGCTCCCCGACTTGGTCACATGACTTCTTCTGGCCTATTGCACTCAGTCCCCCTGAGCACATCCAGCTGGAATCACATCCAGAGGCAAAAGAGGAAGAGGCCACTCCCTGCACTCACTATATAGGAGTGAGTCAGAGCAGTGTCATCAAATCTCTCAGCCTATCACTGTAAAGGTTATTCTGTAACAGGGATTCTACCCAATAACCCAAGGAAATGGTGAAAAGATTAACTCTATAGGGCCTGGATCCCTATAGGGCCCTACAATAGCTTCAAGTACTTACTATGTAGGGGCTCGAGTACTTACTTTTCTGGGATTTCTGGGATTCATGTACTTAATATGTAGGGGTTCAAGTACTTACTATACAGGGGTTCAATTACCTACTATACATGGGCTCAAGTACTTACTATATAGGGGCTCAAGTACTTACTATATAGAAACACAAGTATTTACTATACAGGGGTTAAAGTATTTAATGTACAGAGGCTCGAGTACTTACTATACAGGGGCTCAAGTACTTACTATATAGAAACACAAGTATTTACTATACAGGGGTTAAAGTATTTAATGTACAGAGGCTCCAGTACTTACTATACAGGGGCTCAAGTACTTTGAATGGCTCCAGACAATGCTTCCCACCAAGTAACAGTCCCAGTTAGAGAGCAGCAGCCTGGTATAATCTAGAGAGGGAGGCTGAATATATTTTGCTTAATAAATGACTGGGTTAACGCTTTCTGGACCACTAGCTCTCATTATTGCAGTTATTGGGGTTAAGTTTGGGACTCTATTTTTATAATAGAACACACTGGGGCTCATTTATAATCTTCACGCAGCACAGAATGATTCGCACAGTGAATATATTTGCTCTGCGCTTGGTTATAGTTATAAAGCTGGATACAGATGGTGCATTAAATAAACAGAATTCCATGAGAGCCTTTTAAATATGGCAGAAATAGCAAATTGTCAATATTTATGCGCACGCTCTGGGTTTGAGTTACGCCACAACTTTGGGGGCAGAGAAAATATTTGCAAACTGTGCATTTAAATTACTGTCAATGTTTTTTATTCCGCACACAACAACATCGTCCCCTGGGCGCAGTCACACAAACACCCGTCTGATTTGCGAAAATTGTCGCGCAATGCGAATTCACAAAAACCGGAAAGTCAGGCACAGAAGTGAAATATTTTAGCGTTCAGGAAAAAACATGAGCAATACAAACATTTGCGTTTAATATGAGAGGCGCGAACTTTATCTATGACCCTCGCTGATTATAATTTCTTTATTTATTGAAAACTTTATTGAAATTTTCATTTTTAGTTTTTGGTTTTCAGTTGAATATTAGATTAAATGTGAAAACTGATTTATCATTTTAGGCCGTCGATGGCCAGTTCCCCGGCGGGATTCTGTGCCAGAATAGATGGAGCACTGGGAGTCGCTGACTGTTCTGTTCAGCTGCAGTGGATCTGCCAAAAAGGAACAGACAAATCGAAATTATTTGAAAGAATGAAGAGCTGTTACAGCTAAGGATTTACTGATGCATCTGGCACACACACGTCTCTCCACTCATTTCATGGGGCAAATAAACAGGACTGTGAGTGCAAGTTGCATCAATTAATTCTGTTCCATCTGTAGCTAAGGATAATTTCCCATTTTTCAGCAACTATAAAGCCCAGAGAGATGCAGCCCAATGAAGCGACAGAGATGTGACAATGAATAAAACAGAAATCTCATGTCTAAGTGACACTTTGTCTACCATTTTTTAAATTTTCTGATATGCTGATATTTCTGATGTTTTACGTTTTATTCTGATTGCTGAATTCCATCCTGTTTTTTTAAAAAATGTGCAGTATTAAAATAGGTCAACATAGAAAGTCTCTTGTTTTTTTTTAATCCTTTTTTGATTAAAAATGCTTATTTTTTTTATAACTGTGGTTCTGGGTTTGACTCCAGCCAGTCTGTTCTCTGTATAGATTTTGTTCTTCTAGCCTCAGCATTTAAGGGGGTGTAAAGTGATGAAGTTTTATGTGCGGGAATGCTGTAATCTTTTTGTGTGACAAAATGTGCATGTATGTAAAATGTATGTATGTTTTAAATGGATATTGTCATGGGAACATTTTTTTTTTTCAAAATGAATGAGTTAATAGTGCTGCTCCAGCAGAATTCTGCACTGTAATCCATTTCTCAAAAGAGCAAACAGATATTTTTATATTCAATTTTGAAATCTGACATGGGGCTAGACATATTGTCAATTTCCCAGCTGCCCCTGGTCATGTGACTTGTGCTCTGATAAACTTCAATCACTCTTTACTGCTGTACTGCAAGTTGGAGTGATATCACCCCCTCCCTTTCCCCCCCCCCAGCAGCCAAACAACAGAACATTGGGAAGGTAACCAGATATCAGCTCCCTAACACAAGATAACAGCTGCCTGGTAGATCTAAGAACAACACTCAATAGTAAAAACCCATGTCCCACTGAGACACATTCAGTTACATTGAGAAGGAAAAACAGCAGCCTGCCAGAAAGCATTTCTCTCCTAAAGTGCAGGCACAAGTCACATGACCTGCAGTCACATGACCAGCTGGAAAATTGACAAAATATCTAGCCCCATGTCAGATTTAAAAATTGAATATAAAAAAAAATGTTTGCTCTTTTGAAAAATGGATTTCAGTGCAGAATTCTGCTGGAGCAGCACTATTAACTGATTCATTTTGAATTTTTTTTTCCCCATGACAGTATCCCTTTAAGTGTGTTGGATGTAATTTCTGAGAATCACCATTAGATGGCAGCAGAGGTCTTTAATTTATTTTTAGGTGTAGTTTTTACCCCGGCCACCAGAGGCCACTGTGGGACAGAGAAGGGTATAAAAGGAGGTGCCCCGCCCAAGGTGAGCTGTATTGATGGGAGGGTGTGACCAAAGCAACATCACCTGGCTGGTGAGTGGAGACTATAACAAACAAGGGAAAGTTGTGCTCACCACTAGTTTTTAAAAACATTAGGCGGGGGTGCAATGAGGGTGTGACCACAAAATACATATAGTCAAATACAAGATTCCTCTGCACTCAACCCATTATCAATATATTTAAGACAGAGACATTTTGTGCATACTGCTACTGAAAAATGCCTTACCCTTTAAACAACACAGGGATTGTTTGTCCATATATTGCAATATATTTAAGCTGAACAACTACGTCAAAGTCATCCCATATCTGGCCAGTCCTATGCTCAATTTTCATCTGATTCATTAAGAATTCTATGGTTTAATTATACATTTTATAAAAGGGACGAATACGTTTTACCTGCAACTTACTAGCTGCTTTCAAAGTAAAACTCCCAAACTTGGCTGCCCTTTTATTGGCCACCAGTGGGATCACCTGACTATAGTTGGAGGGGGTGGGAGCTACAACATGGAGCTGGTCACTGCTCTTGTAGAACTATAACAAACAAGGGAAAGTTGTGCTCACCACTAGTTTTTAAAAACATTAGGCGGGGGTGCAATGAGGGTGTGACCACAAAATACATATAGTCAAATACAAGAGTCCTCTGCACTCAACCCATTATCAATATATTTAAGACAGAGACATTTTGTGCTACTGCTACTGAAAAATGCCTTACCCTTTAAACAAAACAGGGATTGTTTGTCCATATATTGCAATATATTTAAGCTGGCCAACTACGTCAAAGTCATATATATATTGATAATGGGTTGAGTGCAGAGGAATCTTGTATTTGTCTATATGTATTTTGTGGTCACACCCTCATTGCCCCCCCGCCTAATGTTTTTAAAAACTAGTGGTGAGCACAACTTTCCCTTGTTTGTTATAGTTCTACAAGAGCAGTGACCAGCTCCATGTTGTAGCTCCCACCCCCTCCAACTATAGTCAGGTGATCCCACTGGTGTCTAATAAAAGGGCAGCCAAGTTTGGGAGTTTTACTTTGAAAGCAGCTAGTAAGTTGCAGGTAAAACGTATTCGTCCCTTTTATAAAATGTATAATTAAACCATAGAATTCTTAATGAATCAGATGAAAATTGAGCATAGGACTGGCCAGATATGGGATGACTTTGACGTAGTTGGCCAGCTTAAATATATTGCAATATATGGACAAACAATCCCTGTGTTGTTTAAAGGGTAAGGCATTTTTCAGTAGCAGTAGCACAAAATGTCTCTGTCTTAAATATATTGATAATGGGTTGAGTGCAGAGGAATCTTGTATTTGTCTGGTGAGTGGAGACCCCAACAGTAGATAGGAGAAGATAGTCAGTAAAGATCTTGAGTGAGCGAGCAGTAGGTGCATGAGATAGTCAGGATATTTAGTAAGGGCAACTGTGGCCCCATCAAGGATGAAAGTGGAGTTAGTTTCCTATGGGTACTCCGTCAGTGATGAAACCAGTGATAGTTTAGGATAACGTAGGAAGGACACGGAGACTACAGACCAGGATTTGTATAAAAAGGGCCTAACCTGGAAGAGTGGAGGGGTATCACCCTGAAGGTATCGGGCCACTATTGGAGAGTGGGGGGATAAGGTTGGAGTATATACTGTACCACTAGTCGGTTAGGTGGGATCCAAAAGGTGTGCCTACTTAAAGAGAATCTGGAAAGAAGGAAATTGTGTAATGACATGTTTAAAGAAGAACAAATGCTGGTGTGTATGTGTGCCTAATATGAAATGCCTCTGGTGTGCCTGTAGATAAAAATCTTCTGTTCAACTTTTCCATCGAGTTCTATGTGGTGAGTAACAGTAAGTTTACTTCTCCTTTAAAATCTGGAAGCCCCTCCCACAAGCATGGGCTTCTTTGGCTGCTGATAAAACTGACCCTAGAAAAAAGAGGCTGATGTTCTTCTGCTTAGGAAAATATATAGAAACTGTTCTCAGATCTTTCCTAAGCAGAAGAACATCGGCCTCTTTCTTTCTCCTGACAACTGGCAATTCTAGATGGGGCTGATCTCTCTAACAGCCGGGAGTAGTGGTGGGGAGGAGAACAGTATCTCTAGTAGTGGTGGGGGGGAGAGTAGAGTCAGGCCTAAGCAGATTGTGGTTGTAGGGGACTCAATTATTAGGAAAGTGGATAGGGTTCGGCATGTGGTTGATCGGATAGACAAATTATTGGGTGGGGCTGGGCATGACCCAGCT